>NW_024412427.1:17259999-17306012 GCF_014898765.1 Herpailurus yagouaroundi | reverse complement strand
GAGGGTGGGTGATGGGTATTGAGGAGGGCACCTTTTGGGATGAGCACTGGGTGTTGTATGGAAACCAATTTGACAATAAATTTCATATATTGAAGAAAAAAAACACAAATTAACTTAGTTTTCAAAACGTATCTTAAATTCATATAAACCATAATTAAGTAAAAGCAAGTATATGGCATCAATTTTTCATCCAACAGAAATTATTTTAGTTGAAAATAAAACCAATGTGCCTATAGTGAATTAAAAAAAATAAATAAATAAAATAAAATTTAAAATAAATAAATAAATAAAATTTATTTTTCAGCAAAAAAAAAAAAAAAATGATGTGCCCACAAAACAGATGTTAAAATGTAATCTTCTAGGGGCACCTGGGTAGCTCAGTCAGTTGAGGTCCAACTTCGGCTCAGGTCATGATCTCACAGTTCATGAGTTCAAGCCACACATAGAAAAAATTAAAAATAAGGTAGAGCACTCAGAGAATTTTGAGTAAAATAAAAAATCATCTCATAAATGAAGACTAAACTAGAATGAACACAGGTAAGCTTCCTTTTAAGGTGCAACCAGGGAATTGTATACATCACCTCCCACTCGCATTTCACAGACTTGGATACATAGCTATATCTAACTGCAGAGGAATCTGGGAAATGGGGTCCTACCTGGGCAACCGAATGCCTAGCAAAAACTCCCACTGCCATAGCATAAAGGGAAAATAGACTAGGGTACAATTTAGTACTATTTCTAACAGTCCACCACTTTTGCCATGCAAACCCTTGTACCCACACATAGAAAAACTCTTGCTCCTCTGCAAGGGAGATGACCCCCAAATCCTATCCAATGAATGACTCCAGCTCAAAAGTCAAGATCTATCGGGGCGCCTGGGTGGCTCAGTCGGTTAAGCGTCCGACTTCAGCTCAGGTCACGATCTCGCGGTCCGTGAGTTCGAGCCCCGCGTCGGGCTCTGGGCTGATGGCTCAGAGCCTGGAGCCTGCTTCTGATTCTGTGTCTCCCTCTCTCTCTGCCCCCTCCCCCATTCATGCTCTGTCTCTCTCTGTCTCAAAAATAAATAAACTTAAAAAAAAAAAAAAAGTCAAGATCTATGTAAGATCTCTTCATCAGGTCTGGATTAACTTCTCTGTGTTCAATTTCATCAGGTCTGGATTAACTTCTCTGTGTTCAATGACCAATAAAATAGAAGATAAGTTATCTGGCCCCTACCACACATGGGGATGTATATAATGCTGGAGTGCAAACAGGATAACAACAACAAAAGCTCTCATCTGAAAAATGGGAGGATGGGAAACCTGCCTAGCAGTCAATGATTCAAGCTATGATCAAGCCCCACCGGGAGGGCAGGAGTCATGGAACCCAATACCCTGACAATGGAGTGAGTTCTTTGGTTGGCCCATTTAGTTCTGCTCATTTCCTCTTTGGCCTTGACATTCCCCACCTGGATATTAATTCTTCTCAATTTAAAATGGACTTTGAAACATGGGCTCTTCGGGGTTCTGTAGAGCTTTCACAGCTGGCTTCTACTGGTTCAGGTCTGGGGTTTCTTTAAGGGTTTTAGACCAGGCTTGGAATTTCTTTAGCAATCCATCCCCTTCAAACCCCTGGAAGGCTTCAGGCGTATTTATCCACACTCAATCTGATGTTTAAGTAACCTTACCCAAAGAACCCAAAGATCTTTTTGTTTTTCCTTTACCTTTTCCCATAACTTTTATTCATCGGCCTCTACACTATGACATCCTCCTGTACTCAGCTTAATGATAACTCCCTTAAGGGCATAAGAAATAATAGACTTAGATGTTCCAATGTATGTGTCTTTTCCAACACCACCAATTAATTCTCCAATTCTTAGAGGACACTGACCAGGTGTCCCACAATTCAACTCAATTCTGACACTGTCTACCTGGAGATACCATCAGCTCCCACATCTTCAGGGCTCTGTCCTATCAGACTGACCCCCCATCCCACCAGCCACTTCAAATACCAATACCAACCAAAAGCCCAGGTTGTCCGCTGTACTTCTGACTGACCCATGGCTACAGATTGGAGGTTCCATGACCCCCTCCTTGAGTTTCATTAATCTGCTAGGGCAGCTCACAAAACTCAGAGAAACACTTTACTTACTAGATGACCAGTCTATGATAAAAGGAACAACCGGATGGAAGAGATGTGTAGGACAAGGTAGGGAGGAAAGGACATGGAGCTCCCAAGCTCTCTGTGAGCACGAATTTTCCCAACACCTCCATGTGTTCACCAACCCAGAAACTCTTCCAGCCCTGTCCTTTTGGGGTCTTACAGAGGCTTTACTACACAGGCCTGATTGAATATTCATTGGCCATTGGTGATGAACTCAATCTCCAGCCCCTCTCCGCTCCCTGGAAGTATCAGGGGGCAGGAACTGACCATTCGAACCCTCTAATCTCATGGTTGGGTCCCTGGCAACCAGCTCCCATCCTTGGGGCTTTCCAAAAGTCCCTCCTTAATATAAACTCAGGTGAGACTGAAAGGGATTTATTATGAACCAAGAGACCTTTATTGTTCTTATCACTTAAGAAATTCCAAGAATTTTAGGAGGTTTGTGCCAGAAACCAGGGACAAAGACCAAATATGTATTTCTTATGATAAATTACAATATCACAGTTGTAGTCTGTGAAAGTAACAGCTGGATTCTGATCTTGCTGTTGGACAGATGCCCACTGTACAGCCAAGAACCCTTCCTATAAATGCTTGAGAAAGCCTTGAGATCCCAGCCCATCTCCTGCTTAGGATATCTTTTAAAAGCCACTTCTTATAGATACCCAAGTATCTGGGATGGTTCACCTAGAGGGTCCTCATGCTGCGGTTGCCTCCTCATGCCAGGTGGCCCTTTGGGGAGGGATCTGAACAATCCTTTTGCTTCCTCTGTGTGTCCACATCCGGCACAAGAAGACTAGCCCCTTTGACTCACCGCCTCTGGGGCTATAGTTACTTCCCAGACATGATCACATTTCCACTTAGATCCCAGACAGTCCGTTCTAGGCACAGTCCTTTGATAAATAAAATTTTCGGTTGGTTCCAAGGCCAGTCTCCTGTGCCCTGCAAGCTCCAGGGGCATATATTCAGCTTTGTGAGTGGTACCACTGAGGCACCTCTCATTTGACCCTAGTTAAGGGGGAAGCACCACTCTACCTCACCCCAAGGAAGACAGACCCCTGGCAAAAGTGCTTCCAAAGAAATTCAAAAGAAGTGCTACTCTCTCTCTGCCTCACCAACCTCTTTGATGGGCCAGCATTGGGAGGGTCATTTAAGGTTCCCAAAGTTGGTATTTGACACCTCTCCCCACATCCTGTATAGGTGGTCTAGCAGGACTTCCCTTGGTACTGAGGTTGGGATGGTGCCACTTATTCTCTCCACTGAAATCAAGACACAAAGAGCCCAATCCTGCCATATGCATTCATATCCTGCCATAATCAAGGGTGACAAACAACCCAGCAGAAATCTCCAAACCTCAGGGATATTTTTCAACTGGGAACATGAGGCTAAATTAAGCACTTCCTCTGTGGGAGGGAATGTTTGGGGGGGGGGTGGGGTTGTCATTTAATTCCAACTCTTTTTCATGAATGAAAAAATAAATAAATAAAAAGCATTCACCGGGAATATCCTCACAGCACGGAAATTCCATGGTCAACTCAGCTCCCAACACCACTTCCTGCTTCAGAAGGAAGATGGGTTCCGTTCCAGATATTCTGGGCCCAACCCTGGCTGGCTTCCCCGGATGGTGTGTTTATTTGGCAGTTGCCACATTCCTCCTCCACCCCCATGTCCCACCAGAGCTTGCCTCCACCCCCTAGCTGATTACTGAGGGAAGGTGGAGAATGGGAGACCCTTTACAAAGGGCCCTGCCTCCTCCATCCCTCCATCCCCCACTCTCAACTCCTCCCTCTTGCTCCAGGAGCAAACCTTTATTGACCTCTCCCTGCCTTGTGTTCTCCTTAGCACTCCAGCCCCTGGAGCTCTTAGTTCCGTGGAAGTCTTCTTGCTCCATGGAAACTGTTCTTCAATGATAACATCCTCAGAGCACCTTTATGCATCTTCATCTGACTTATTCTCTTGGGATCATTCCACTCGCTAGCCATTTCCTCCTTCCTTGGCAGCGTTCATGGTATCTTTGGCACCAGGTCCTGGCTTTCCTTTTTACCTTTCTGGCCACTCCTCTTCAGTCCCTTCTTCTAACTATTAAATGGGACAGTTCCTCTGCATTTGGCACTCAGCCTGCTTTTCGCAAGACACACTCTCTTCCTGGGTGGGCTTCATTTGCCACGCATTTGCTAAAGCCCCACAAATCTGTACCTTCGGTCTAGATGAGTCCCCTGACCTTTCATATTAAACTCCCAACTATCAGATGTCTCTGCCTGGATGAGCCTCAGGAACTTCAAACAAAACACACGCGAAGGGAAGCTCATTTCCCCTCCCACCCACCCATAAAATCCTATTTCTTTTTTTAAATTACCTGACTCATCGAACACACCATATCGGTCCAGCTGCTCAAGCCAGAAGTGTGGATGCTTTAACCAGTTTGACTTATCTCGCTGCTCATCCTCCCACATCCAGGCAAAGCCAAACCCTGCCGCACTTATCTCCCTAACGCCCTCACATCCATCTACTCAGGTCGACACTGTGATTATCCCCTGGATGACTGCAATACTCCCGGGTAGACCTGGCACCAGTTCTGTCCTTCTCCAACCCATTCTCCATTCTGTAGTTCATTCATTCAAACAACATTTTTGAATAGCTGGGCAGAGAAATTGCTCTAACGTGAAAATCTAACCAGGGCGCCTTCCACCAATCCTGCTGCCTCTGCCACTCTGAAATACCCTCCCTGACCACCCCCAGCCTCAGGGAGGCTCCCCTCCTCTACCACGGCCAGCACCAAGTCCTAGTGCCTCCCACAGCACCCACGGCCATCTGCCTAATTGTCTTGTTTCCTGACGAACACTTGGACTGCAGGCTTCCAGAGAACAGGACTGGGTCTTGGTCTGAGCTGTTCTACTCATGAAATGTTGAATGAAGAGTTGAGTAACAAAACAGGATATTATTTGATAATGTCAGGGAAGGCTTCGTGGAGGAGGTGGGGCTTGCAACAGACCCTGAATCTGCAGCTGATCTGGACAGGGGAAGCAATCCAGAGAAACATCCCGCGGAGGCAAATGACCTAGGGAGGGAGGGCTGACTGTCACTGAACCAGGTTGTAGGACATTCCACACGAAAATGGCACCTGAAGTCTTTAGAATCTTTATACTTACATGATTTATTCAGATGTGTTTAGACGTGAAATGTATCACAATTTACATTCAAATGCCTTGGGAAAAAACAAAAGTACATATGTATAGATTAAGCAAAGACAAAACAATATCACCATTTTTGAGCCTGGGTGGTGGGGTATGTTGTATAATGTGTGGGTGTTTTTTGTACTGTTCTTTCCATTTCTTTCTGTGTGCTGAGAAGTTTTCATAATACAAAGTTGAGGAAATAAAAGCTTTCCTTTTATAAAGGGGGTAGGAAAGGAAGCTGGCACTCAAGGAATAAATGCGGGCTGGGGGTTATAATTATTCTCATGGTTTCATTTTTCATTGTTGTATACACAATTCATGTTGGTTTTAGAAAGTTTCAAAAATGTAAATAAAAACAAAGACATAAATAGACATCACCCATAATCACAGATCCCAGGGAATAAAGATGCTGTAAATGTTTTACTATATTTCTGTCCGGTCTTTTTATATTTTTATTTACCTAGATTCCCCTTGTCCCTCACACCACGCCCCCCCCCCCCCCCCCCCCCCACGCCTCTGGACAGACTTGGGGCCAAAATTACCGAGGTTTTGATGTCTTTGCTCCCAACCTAGAATTTTAAATCCCTGAAGTGCCAAAGCAAAGAGGTGGCTGGAGCTCAGACAGGTCGTCCCACTGTCGGGTCCAGCAACACCTGTTATGCTCCCAGTGGGCTCCAAAAAGGTAGCAGGTGAGAACCACATCAGGCCTGGGGCAGAAAGCTGACACTGAGGGAGAGACTGACACCTTCTGGGAGGGTGGTGGAGGGAGGGGTGATGGGGCCTCTGGCCTTGGTTACTATCTCTCTGTAATGGAACCCAAGCCCCAAGCTCACATATGTAAACATACCTCTAAGTCCACATATGCAAATAACACCCCCTGCACGAGCGCGCGCGCGAACACACACACACACACACACTTGCCATCTGCTCTGATACCTGCCAGGAACTACTGGGGAAATTAATTCATGCCTTGTCTTTGTTTTGCTTTTGTTTTTGTTTTCTTCTTTCGCTGAACACAAGAAGTAGACACTTTTCTCTTTCCCCTCTCAGGAAGGGCAGCTGGGGAGGAGAATAGTTGAAAGGGTTTTTTTTTTCCCCCTGTGAAACATGTCCCTCTGTTGTCTTCACCAAGAATAGACAAGCTGATTCTTTGAGGCCAAGAAGAAAATGGCCCCACCACAGTGGTGGTCACCAGCACCTGAGATCCAGGGGCCTCCCCAGCATCTTGGGCTACAGAAGGCTCTCCTGGCTGACTTCAAACCAGCTTGCAGAGGATAGTCACCAAGCATGGTCATCTTGGTAGGCAGGGCCTCAGAGCCAGGTTTATTTTTATTTTCCCAAAGCAAGCCAAGTGGCATTTTCTTTTCACATCAGGGTGTTGTGCGTTAATTCATACCTGTTGCACCAACAACTCTAGGCATTTGGGGTAAGCAGCATTTTGGAGCAGTTAAAGTCTAGCAGTTAAAGCCTTGACCTAATTCACAGGAGGGGCTCTAAAGAGTAATTCACACGAGAATGTCCCACCTTGAGACAGGGGCCAGCCTGTTGCACCCCAACCATCAGTCATTGGCTGTGGCCTACTGGTGGGGGTGGGGGAGGCAGGTGTGCACCTAACCTCTCAGGCGTTTCTGGGCACACAGGTTCCGCAGAGGGCAATGCTGAAGAGAAGGGTCAGCTGGAGGCTGTTAGCAGCCAACACTCACTCACAGGAGCCAGGGCATTGGGGCATCTGAGGCTACGGGAGATCTAGGTGGGTGCCAGATCGTCCCCTTCTGCACCTTCTGTCCTAGCAACAGCCCCGTGCTGTTCCCACAGCAGCTCCAAGTGGCTTTCACACTTGAGGGAGGATCCCCTGGGGGACCCCTGCAAACGCACTTGCTGGGTCCTACCCCGGGGTCGGGCATGGGGCCCGAGAATGTGCATTTCTAACAAGTTCCCCGGCGACGCTCACACGGCTGGTCTGAAGTCTCTACTTCGAGAACCACAGCTCTAAACATTTGGGACAAGCAAGTCCCAGCGACTGAAGGCTGAGTTATGACTGCAGATGGGCTTTCCTGATAAAACGGTCATTAACATCATGTGATCGGCTCCCTGCACACCAATTTGGGGCAGGGTTTGGGGAAAGAACAAAGAGAAGGAGGGAGGAGCCAGAGCACAGAAGGCTTAGCCCCCACGCATGAGGCTGTTACCCTGGCTGGGAGCCTGAGCTTTCTGAATGAAGAATGGGGGCAGGAGAGCCCTGGCTCCCCTCCTGGAGGCCACAAGGACTTGGGCTCTGAGAGCCAGATTTGGGTCGGCTCTGCTCCTGGCCTTCACACCCAGCCAGCAGCTTCCGGGGAATGATGCGCACAATGGGTCAAACCCACTGGCAAAGCAGGGCAAGAAGGTCTCCCCACAGCTCCCCGTGAGAAGCCAGGGCCCGAGAGCAGGAGGGACATGTCCACTGACCCAGATCACTAAAAACAAACCCAGGGTTGAACCCAGGCCTCCTGAGAGACTCTTACAAGCAGAGAGAGGCCTCCTGTGTGTACAACTCTGTCCTGATCCCCCTCCCACTCAATGGTAGGCCAGTGGAGGAGAGGCTCAGTGGCTCCTACCCCAGCCAGGACCCTTCCCTTCACAGGGTCTGGGAGACCCAGAACATTTCAGACACCAGAGGTGGAGGAGTCTTCCCACAGCCGTGCAAGCCCATTTCTCCGGTGGCCACCGACCACCCTACCGTTTAGCTCAATTCCGACACTATCTACCCGAAAGTATCAGACCCCACAGGTTAAAACTACCCCCAGCTTCGGAATGTAAAATCGCTCCAGCCGCTGTGGAAAACAGGATGAAGGCTCCCCCCAAAATTAAAAATGGAACTATCCTCTGATCTGGCAATCCCACTTCTGGAGATGTATCCAAAGGAAATGAAAATAGGATCTTGAGGAGATATCTGCACCCTGATTTCACTGCAGCATTATCCACAATAGCCAAGATAAGGAAACAGCAGAAGTGTCTTGTCAACAGATGAGTGGATAAAGCAGGTGTGGTGTGTGCGTAAAATGAAAGATTACTCAGCCATGAGAAAGATGGAAATTCTGCCATTTGCAGGGACTTGGATGAAACTTGAGGGCCTTCTGCTGAGTGACATAAGCCGGACAAAGAAAAGCAAATACTGTGTGATCTCACTTATGTTGCTGAGAAAGTAAATCTTAAATGTCCTCATCACAGAAAAAGAAAGAAATGATCACTACGTGGCAAGATGGGAGTGCTAGGCAACTGTGGTAATAATCATTTTGCTACATGTAAGTATATCAGATCAACACGGTGTATGCCCCTTGAACTCAAACAATGTTATATGTCAATTACATCCCAATAAAGCTAGGGGAAATTAGACTGCTCCTCACTTCAAATGCCAATCCCAAGTCCAGACCACCCAGACTTCTGACTGACTGGCTATAAAACCGGTTCCCACAACCCCCTCCTCACCTCCAGTAATTTGTTGAATGGCTCACAAACTCGGGGAAATATTTACTCACACTTACATTACCAGGTTAATATAAAGGATACAGATGAGCAACCAGATGAAGAGGTTCATAGGAGTTGGGCAAGGGTCCCTCCCCGCTCCGACCAGAGGCTACATAGGGACCCCACCCTAAATCACCTCATTGGCATAAACTCGCATATGATCCAAAGGACTTGTTAGGAATGACAAAAGACATTCCTATCACCTAAGAAATTACAAGGGTTTTGAGGAGCTCTGGGCCAGAAACAGAGACAAAGACCAAATACACAGATTTCTTCCTATTGCACTCCACATAAACTGCCTTTAAGCAAAAAGGGAATTCAGTGGTTCACATAACTGAAAGGTTCCAGGGTAACTAGCTTCAGGAATGGCTTAATCAGGACTCAAACAATATCTGCCTCTCAGCGCTGCCTTCTTCCTGGTTGGCCCCTCCAGACCTCTCCGTGGGTCCAACAAGAGAGAACCTCTTCCTGGTTAGAAGGTCCTGGGATCAGTTTGGTGAAGCCTGATTGGCTGATTGGTTTAGGTCAAAGGTAAACCAGGGGGCTGACAGGAGGAGAAGAGAGGCTCCCCAAAGGAAGGGAGAGTAGGGGCCGTAGAGCTGCAGACCCAGCAGCTAGACATTCAGCAGGTGTTGATGTCTACACGTCTGCACGCCTGGCTGTCCAGTCACCTGGTTGTCTAGATTTTATCTGAGTCTCTACTTGTCTGAGTACCTGGTCGCCTGATTAGAAGGGATCTCTCTGGGGGTAGGGTGCAATTGAGGGAACCAACTTGCCTCCATCAGGCCCTGAAACTGAAGAAGGAGAAGACACAACTTCTAGGTCCCTGGTTCCCAATTAGCTGAAGATGGGAGCTCTGGCGGACATCTTTGGGAAAACATGAGGGAAGGTTCCCACCTCTCCAAGAAGCCAGGGGGTAGACCCCGGCCTGAGTTCTTGGACATTCAGTCTCTGACCCTGCTATCCCTAGGGACTGGGAGCTACAAACATAGACTTGGGAGTGCAACAGAGAACAGAGATCCTTGTACCAGCCAGGGTCCCAGAAGGAAATAGATGCAAATTCAAATCGCGGTAATTCTGGGAGAGTTTGATAAAGGGCCTATTTACAGAGGCTTGGGCAGGGTATCAGTCCATCTCAGGGGAAAAAAACAGTAATGACAACTGGACTCCATCACTGGCTGGGGCTGGCGAGCCAAGGGGAAGGAGGTGTTAGCCAGGAGAATCAGACCCTAGAGACCGGGAGGGCAATATGGAGGAAGCTGCCTGACAGGAGCTGTGACCTGGCACAGGGACCCAGACAGGGGGTGGGAGTTTCCGGGTGGGGGAAGCTGGTGGAATAAATGCTCCCCCCCCCCCCGCCCATTCCTCGCTCCCTCCAGTTTCTGGCTCCTGCTCCCATTGGTGACACTCAACTAGAAGCAGGGTGCAGGCAGCCCACCGGCGCAGCCAACCAGCCCAGCCCCCTGGGACACAGAGCTGGGTGGACGAGCTGGGAGGGGTGGGCCTAGGGAGAGCCTAGAGCACCCTGTGCACCAGGAATATGTCTGGGGGCTCCCCAGGGGCTGCTCAGACCTAAATCCAAAGTTCTGATGATTAGCCGCAGAAAAGGAAAGGGGCCTCAACGGATCCACCCCACATCCCAGAGCAGACACAGCGAACACGGCAGGTCAGAGGCAGCAAGGGCCCCACAGGCTGCCATGACCCCAGGAACCTGGGGGCCAGCCTGCGAGAAAGGTCAGCTGCGCAGAGAACACCGGCTCGAAGCATCTCTGAGATAACAGATGTCCTAAGCTGGGGAAGGGGCCCATTTCAACGTTTTTTATTTATTTGTGGGACAGAGAGAGACAGAGCATGAACGGGGGAGGGGCAGAGAGAGAGGGAGACACAGAATCGGAAGCAGGCTCCAGGCTCTGAGCCATCAGCCCAGAGCCCGACGCGGGGCTCGAACTCACGGACCGCGAGATCGTGACCTGGCTGAAGTCGGACGCTTAACCGACTGCGCCACCCAGGCGCAAGGGAGGGGCCCATTTCAACCCTGTGCCCTTGAGTCCTTCCCGAGCGCTCCAGGGTGCAAGGAAAGTTCTGACAAACTCGGTGGCACTGAGAGATAAGGGTCGCAGTCAGAGCCAGCTTCAGGCGCCTGCCCCCTGTGCCGTCACGCAGCCCCCCCCTCCCCCCACTTGGCTTACTGCTCCGTTGTCCCTGTCTGGAAACTCTTCCTGATTTTTGAACAGGAAAAACTGCATTTTCATGTTGCACGGGGCTCCGTAAATTGTGTAGCTGGTCCTGACTATAGTCTGCTAACTTTTGCAAAGCGTACCTCGAGGCGGCAATGCTCTGCCCCTGACTTCCTGCACACACAGTGCGCCAGCGACAGCAACAAGGGGGGAGAGACTCGTGCTGGGGACTGGGGAGTGTGCTTGTGGAGGCCTTTACACCAAGTCCTGTAGATGAAAGCCTCCACTTCCAGGGGCAGGACTAGCCAGCCCCACACAGAAAGTGAAGGCCAAGCACAAACCACCCCCAGGAGGCAGCCACAGAAACCAGGGGGGTCCTGGTGATGAGACCGTTGGATAATGCCTAGGTCCCTGGTCCTGGCAGGCTGCAGGCTGAGGGGCTGTGTCACCTCCAGGTCCCCAGCCTAAGAAGGTCCAGGTTCAGAGAGCCCACACAGCACCAGCTGCCCCTGCCAAGGTGCCAGGGTTATCTGGCAGTGCCTGGCGTCCGGTGTCCTCTTACATCCTATGACACCAATTGGGGCATCTTAGGTATCTGTGAGGGGGGTGAGCCCCAGCCAGCCTGTGTGGCCCAAGGGCGGGAGGTCAGAAGCGGTAGAGCAGGGAGTCATCAGTGAGCCAGGCCCCCGCAGGTATCCCCTAACCTTTGTCCACTGCCTGATATTCTGATATTGCTACTCCTGGGCGGGGCGTGGGGGGGGGGGGGGGGATGTCACAGAGACGGGCAAGAGGAAGGGCAAGGGCGAGGTCACCCCAACAGCAACAGTCTGAGGACCTATTCTAAGGGGCACTAACCAGGCCCTTCAAGCAGTGCCATGAGATAGGTACTATTTATCCCCACTGTGCAGAACTCTAGGCAGAGTGGATGCCAGCAGCCAGAGGAAGCCCCGGGGAGAGAGATGCGGGTACCAGCAGCTGGAAGTGAAAACAGTGGGCAGGGGGGCCCCACAGCATGCATGCGTATGGCATCAATGTGGGCCTGTGCACCCTGACTGCGTGTCCTGCCTGGCAATGCAGAAGGGGAAACGGGGTTGCTGCCTATGAAGTACCCGCTGTCTGCGAGACCCTAGGCTAAAATCCCTTTATCAACAAGCACTCTGTCCTAACACCCCAGGAGTCTTATTAATTGCCCCCATTTCAGGGATGAGGAAGCAGAGCCTCAGAATGATGTTTTTTGCCTAAGTCACACCCCGACGGTAAATGCCAGAGCTGAAATTCAAATCCAGGTCAGTCTGACCCCAGGGAAGGTACAAACAGAAATTTGCAAACCCGAAAGATGCAGGAGAAAGGAGATACTGCTGGAGATGGCCTTTCTTGCCGCTGAAGATTTCTGAGCCAGTAACACAATGGAGTATAGGGTCTCAAGAGGTCCCTCAAGCTGTGGGGGGAGAACAGAGGGGTTTGGGGCCAGACTGGAGGCAGAAAGGGCCCTGAAAGGCTTTTGCATTTGTGGATGCTTTACATAGCCCGTGCTTACCAGTGGTCCTGTGCTGTCCCCATGTGGTAGTCCAGCAGAATTGATTCCTTTGCCCTCCTAGCAAGTTCCAGGTGAGGTTGACGGTCTGGAGACCACAGTTTGAGAACCACAGCCTTAATTGTTTCCAAGCGATCACCTGATCAAGCTTTCCTCCAGAGAGAAGGGGGCTAAAGAGGATCCTGACCTTTAACAGCCATGACCTCAGATGGAAGAGACCAGAAGGCTTCTGAGGGAGGGCTTCTGAGGGTGCTGGGCTCAGAGAACAGTTAGGACTACTTCTGGAGGAGGCAGTAGCTTTGGGGCCCCTGTGAAATGGCTGCCTCCTTTCCCTATGTCATATTTAATAACAGAAAAACATTTTTGGTCACTGCTGTAAGTACTTTACGTGCCCTAATTCACTTAATTTTCACAAATCCTCTCATTAGCCTCCTGTATGGGCTGACTTGTAGCCAAAAAATTCATATTTGATGTCCTACCTGCCAGTACCTGAGAATGTGGCTGCATTTGGAGATATGTCTTTAAAGACATAATTAAGTTCAAATGAGGCCATTTGGGTAGGTCCTGATCCAATATGACTGGTGTTCTTAGAAGAGGAAGAAATTTGAACACACATACGGAGGGAAAACCTTCTACAAGCCATGCAGAGGCCTGGGAAGAAACCAAGCCCAGCAAAACCTTGATCCCAGACCCAGACCTGTGGGAAAGTAAATTTCTGTTGTTTAAGCCAACCAGCTTATGATACTTTGCTATGGAAGTTCTTGCAGACGAAATGCACTTTCATTTTACAGGTGAGGAAACCGAGGCACATGGAGGTTAATTGATGTGCCAACAACTACCTGAGTTCAAGTTATCTGGCTCCAAACCATGTTCTTTTTTTCCCTTGTCCTCGTCCCCTCCCCCTCCCCGCCCAACCACAGATTGAGAATTTTTGCAACTCTCATTGGACTATTAAAATGGTCACCTAGGGCCACCTGCGTGGCTCAGTCGTTGAGCATCCGACTCTTTTGATTTTGGATCAGATCGTGATCCCGGGGTCCAGGGATCGAGCCCCATGTTGGGATCCACGCAAAGCATGGAGCCTGCTTAGGGTTCTCTCTCTCTCTCTCTCTCTCCCTCTGACCCTTTCTCCCCACTCGCATACATTCTCTCCCTCTCTCTAAAACATAACAAATTAAAAGAAAAAAAAAAAAGATGGTCACCTAAGACTCATCACCTTGACACGCTCCTCCCACTTCCCACTGCAGTATATCCCAGTGATTTTTCTCTGGCTCAAATCAATGTTGTCCCGCCTCTGCCTAAAGCTCTCAATGGCTCCCCACTACCTTCGGGATGAAGTTTTTCAAAGCCAGTTGCACACATCATGACACACCATCCCACAATACTTCAACATGTGTTGTCACCAACAACTGGCATACCAGGTGGGTCTAGATAATGACCACAACCACTGACGGTCTGGCTTCTCTTGCTTTAGCTTATTAACTGATTCTGCTCACTCCTCGTGTTTTGAGCTTTGCTGCTTTGTGCTGCATTTGCTGAGTCCTACTGAGCTTCAATAATAGATTTTTCCAGCCAAAGTTGGAATTTTCAATAGTTGGCATTTAGGAACAGGAGTATGGGATTGGAGCCCTCCTTAACGTGGCCTTGGGTCATGAACCTATCTTTGTGTCTCATGGCATCATGTTTCAGCATAAGCCATGACTGACGCTAGGCTCAGAGGAATGACTCTTTCTCCGTGACCGTTGGGTGTGTGACTGATGCCCTCATGTGGACGAGAGCAGTCATCATGCGGCCTGCTGAGGTTCCCACTTCTAAAAGCAGATGGCTCAGCTAAACCCTCTGAGGCGTCAAGGGAAAAGATACCATGGCCCTTCTATGACACAGACCGAAAGCTATTCCTTCAAAACGCTTTACCTCCTTCTCCACCTAACATGGCTGTACTACCTCGGAACCCACCTAAAATGCCCTTCTTAATATGACTTCTTTCACTCACCATAATTATTTTGCAATTCATCTATATTGTTACAGGTGTCAATAATTTATTTTTATTCCTGAAGTGTTCCTTTGTATCCCATTCATCTGCTGATGGACGTTTGGTTTGTTTACAATTTTTATTATTTACAAATAATAAAATAATTTTATGTGTCCACTTGACTGGGCCGTGGGGTACCCAGATATTTGGTCAAACATTATTATCTGTGGTAATATTATCTTTGGTCAAATGTTATCTATGAACATTCACATATAGATCTTTGTAGGAACATTATATTTCTGTTGGGTGAATGCAAATGGCTTGGTCATATGATCGGTGTGTGTTTAGCTTTTTAAGGAATGCCAAACTCTTTTTCAAAATGGTTTTACCATTTTCATGCCCAACGGTACTGTGTGAGAGTTCCAGTTGACCTTTGCCCTCAACAACACTCGTTATGGTCTTTCTTTTTATTTCAGTTATTCTAGTAGGTGTATAGTAAGATTTCATTGTGGTTTAATTTACATTTCCTTAATGACGAGCTAGATTGAATGAATGAGTGCAACTTTTTGTGCATTTATTTGCTATTTGTATCTCTTCTTTGATGAAGTATCAGTTCAAATCTTTGCCCATATTTTGTTGAGCTGTTGGTTTTCTTATCATTGAGTTTTAAGAGTTCCTTATATATTCTGCATATGAGTAATGTACCTTGATGGTCTAAACCTACACGGGCCAGTATGGTAGACCTAGCCACATGCAGCTATTGGGTACTTGAAATGTGGCTGGTCTGAATGGAGATTTGTTATAAGTATAAAATGCACCACAGATTTCAAAGATTTAGTGGCCCAAATTGTAAAACATCTCATTATTCGTCTGTATGTTGATTTCATGTCACAGTGATAAATGTTTTGAATAGCTTGGGTTAAATATATTATTACAAGTTATTTCACCTCTTCATATTTTTTTTTTTTTAATTTTTTTTTTCAACGTTTTTTATTTTATTTTTGGGACAGAGAGAGACAGAGCATGAACGGGGGAGGGGCAGAGAGAGAGGGAGACACAGAATCGGAAACAGGCTCCAGGCTCCGAGCCATCAGCCCAGAGCCTGACGCGGGGCTCGAACTCACGGACCGCGAGATCGTGACCTGGCTGAAGTCGGACGCTTAACCGACTGCGCCACCCAGGCGCCCCTCCTCTTCATATTTTTAATGTGGCTACTAGAAGACTTTGAATTACACAAATGACTCACATTATATTTCTGTTGTACAGCCCTTTGAACCAATCATAACAATATCATTCTGTATTAGTCAGGGTTCTCCATAGAAACAGAACCAATAAGATTGAGCAATTGATTGCAAGGAATTGGCTCATGTGATTATGGAAGAAGGTAAGTCCCAAGATCTGCAGTGAGTTGGCAAGCTGGAGACCCAGGAGAGCCGATGATTTTGTTCCAGTCCAAGTCCAAAGGCCTGATAACCAGGATTGCTGACAGTGTGGTTTCCATCCAAAAGCTGGCAGGCTCCAGACCCAACAAGAGCCGATGTTTCAGTTCAAACCTGAAAGCAAGAAAAAAGTCAATGTCCCAGTTTGAAAGCAGTCATCTAGGAAGAACTTTCTTTTATTTGGGCAAGAGTCAGCCTTTCTGTTCCATTCAGATCTTCAACTTATTGAGTGAAGCCTACATTAGGGAGGGCAATGTGCTCCGTTGAGTCAACATTTGGGATGAAATGTTAATCTCATCCCTAAAAAACCTCACAGAAGCACCTAGAATGTTTGACCAAATATCTGGGCACCCCATGGCCCAGTCAAGCGGAGACATAAAATTAACCATCATATGTTTCCTGTTTTTCTAGCTTCGAGGGAAGCTGGACCCAGTTATGGGTAAAGGGATGTGAAGGGAAATCTGCTCAGGGAGTCCCAGGAAAGCTTTTGCTCACACAAAAGGAGACATGATTAGTACTTATCCTTCTTTGTGTCTCCCTAGCTTACTTGTGGATGTGATGCCTGCATCTGGAGTAGCCGTCTTGTGACCATGAGGTAATAAATGAGGGGAGAAACATCAACGTGCTAAGGATAATGAAGCAGAAATATGGGAAGAGCCTGGGTACCTAATGGTATTTGGGGTCACTGGAACAATACCAGCAATTGGCTTACCTTTGGATTTCTTCTTAGGTGGCTAAAATTTGTGAAGTTCATGGTTTGTCATAGTTTGTTGTTGTTGTTACTTGCAGCCAAATATATTCCTAACTGATGTTAGAAGAATAGTAGGTACTATTTTAGGCATCGGGGATTAATAACGCCCTTGAGGTAGAAAGACACATTTAGGGGCGCCCGGGTGGCTTAGTTGGTTGAGCGTCTGACTTCGGCTCAGGTCATGATCTTGCGGTCCGTGAGTTCGAGCCCCGTGTTGGGCTCTGTGTTGACAGCTCGGAGCCTGGAGCCTGCTTCAGATTCTGTCTCCCTCTCTCTCTGCCCTTTCCCCACTCATGCTCTGTCTCTCTGTCAAAAATAAACATTAAAAAAAATTTTTATAAAAAGAAAGAAAGACACATTTTAAAGGGGGGGAGAGTTAATACATAAACAAGATAATGTAAGACTGTGGTAATTACTATGAAAACAAATTAACAAATAAAGGGAAACTGGGTATAGCCAGGGAAGGCTCCTTTTGTGATATGCTAGCTAAACTGAGCTATAAGGAACCAAAAAGGAGCTGACCACACACAGAAAGAAAGATACAGGCCACCTGGGTGGCTCAGGCAGTTAGTGAAGCAGCTGACTTTGGCTCAGGTCATGATCTCATGTTTTGTGAGTTTGAGCCCCACATCAGGCTCACTGCTGTCAGCACAGAGCCTGCTTTGGATCTTCTGTACCCTCCTCTCTGCTCCTCCTCTGCTCATGCTCTATCTCTCTCTGAAAAATGAACATTTTAAAAAATTAAAGAAAGAAAGAAAGAAAGAAAGAAAAGGACTTCCCAGGCAGAGGGAATAGCAGGTGAAAACACCCTGAGATGGAAAAGAGCTTGGCTGGTGAAAGAACTGAAGGCAGGCATGGAACCAGAGAAAGCAAAGAAGAGAGTATAAGGGTGAGGCTGGAGAAATAGATGAGCTCCAGGGCACACAGGGTTGGGGCAGGGGGAGCACAGAACACAGATGGGACTTGAGGTGCAATGAGAAAGTCTTGAAGGCTTTTTAGTGTCATAGCCAAATGGTGTTGAGTAAGAGAATTCTAGTTGCCATTTGCAATGTGGAAGCTTGAAGACCAGTAGGAAGAGGTTGAAGAAATAAAATAGCCACAAGGTGAGAGTTAAGATGGCAGAGAAGTAGAGGGACCTGAATTTTCCTTGTCCCTCAAACACAGCTGTATTGAGGTCAGATCACTTAGAACACCCAGGAAATAGATCTGTGGAGCAGCAGAAGGATCTCCATAGTTGGAGGGAGACGGCTTGGCAGGATCAAGGTGTGTGTATGTGAGTTGGGGGAGATAAAATGGTGGAGGTACGGAGGAGAGGGAACCCTTTCTGTGGGGAGACAAAAGGGAGAGAAAGAGAGAGGAATTGTGCAAGTGCAGCATTGAGTTAGCACAAGAGGAAAACCTCTCTGGACCACAGAGTGGAGAACGAGAAGTACTGAGTATCCCGGCTCATTTTTTGCAAACAACCTTTGAAGCTAAAACTCCCAGGTTTTGGAAGTGCATGACTTTCTCCTGAGTGGAGCCATGGTGTGCACTCCTGGGGAGGAGGGAGCTGTCCCCAAATTGCATAGTGTGGTGTAGCGGATCTCAGGGCAGCCCTGGTAGAGAACAGTCCCCATCCTAGAGTAGTTTAGGAAGAGGATGTATTGCCTCCTCAAGGACAAAAGACCCTGCGTGCCAGCCAAAGGCCTTTCATTAGCAGGGTGGAAAGGCTCCACCCTGGAGCAGGGGAGCAGAGTCATGCTATGCTGGGTCCTTTAAGACTTGGGGCTTTGAATCCCAGCCCAGCGCCAAGGGGAAGACTCAGAAGAACAGTGGCACAGGTCAAGCTGACTTCCCACGCTATTCTGTGAGGGCTGCCTGAACAGCCTGGGCTGAGATCTCTGGTCCAGGGAGAAGGGATTGGGGTGACACCATTTTCCCCCCGACCCCAACATGGTGGGACTTCAGAGAGCAGCACAGTGGCCCCCGGTGGAGGCAGGACATGCTTACACCAAAACCCGCCCCTCTGTGCCTGGCAACTGATTATTTACTGGAGCAAGACTGACTGACCCAATGTAGCCTGCCTCTCCTCCAGACCAGCACAGCCAACCACCCCAGGCACCAACAGACAACTCTTTTTCTTTTCTTTCCTTTTCTTTCTCTTTCTATTTTTCTTTCTTTATCTTTCTTTCTTTTTCTTTCTTTCTTTCTTTTTTCCACCCTCACTTTTTTTCTTCTGGAATCAGGCTCATAGTGCCTGATTTGGTTTTTTTTTTTTTGTCATTTCTTATTATATATTCTTTTTATTTTTTTGATCAGTCTTTTTTATTCCTTTTCCTTCTTTCCTCTTTTCTTCTGCTTTTTTTTTCTTTCTTTTCCTTTCTCTTTTCTTGGAATCAGCCTTATAGTTTTTTGTTTCTCTATTTGGTTTTCTTTTCTCCCCTTTCCTTTTTTTCTCTTTATGGGATCAGGTTCCCCCACCCACCCACCCACTGCTTTTTTTCCCCCAGGGTTACTTCAACAAACAAATCAAACCACACCTAATTAAAGCTCCAAATACTCCACACTGCAAGTAAGGAGGAGCTCTGCAGAGGACTGACTAGTGGTTAGAGCAGCCAAAATGCAACAGCAGAGTGCATGCATCATACCAGAAACACTTCCTGGAGTGCCAGGCCCCGGACGGTGTACGACTCCTTTTTAATACAGTAGTACTCTCAGGTGCAGGACACATAACACACTCTTAAAATATTCAAAAGACAGAAACTTAGCCAAAATGACAAGATGGAGGAATTCTCTCCAAATGAAAGATCAAGAAGAAATCGCAGCCAGAGACTTGCCCAAAACAGATAGAAACAATACATCTGAACAAGAATTTAGAACAACAGTCATAAGACTAATAGCTGGGCTTGAAAAAAGCATAGAAGACACCAGAGAAACCCTTGCTGCAGAGATCAAAGACCTCAGAATTCTTCAAGATGAATTTTAAAAATGCCATAGCTGAGATGCAAAATAAACTAGATACAGTGACAGCAAGGATTGAAGAAGCAGAGGAGAGAATAGGTGAAATAGAAGATAAAATGATAGAAAATAATGAAGCTGCAAAAAGGGGGATAGGGGCGCCTGGGTGGCGCAGTCGGTTAGGCGTCCGACTTCAGCCAGGTCACGATCTCGCGGTCTGTGAGTTCGAGCCCCGCGTCGGGCTCTGGGCTGATGGCTCAGAGCCTGGAGCCTGTTTCCGATTCTGTGTCTCCCTCTCTCTCTGCCCCTCCCCCGTTCATGCTCTGTCTCTCTCTGTCCCAAAAATAAATAAATGTTGAAAAAAAAAATTTTTTTTAAAGAAAAAAGGGGGAGAAAATTACTAGATCATGAGGGGAGAATTAGAGAACTAAGTGATTCCATGAAATGAAACAATATCCATATCATAGGAGTCCCAGATGAGGAGGAGCAAGAAAAAGGGGCAGAAGGTTTCTTTGAACAAATTATTGCTGAAAACTTCCCTAACCTGGGAAAGGAAACAGACATCCAAGTTCAGGAGGCACAGAGAACTCCCTTCAAAATCAACAAAAAACAGGTCAACACCATGACATATCATAATGAAACTTGCAAAATACAAAGACAGAGAATTCTAAAAGCAGCTAGGGGCAAAAAGGTCCTTAAGCTCCAAGGGTAGACACATAACGGTAGTAGCAGACCTGTCCACTGAAACTTGGCAGGCCCAAAGGGAGTGGCAGGAAATATTTAATGTGCTGTATAGGAAAAATATGCAGCCAAGAATCCTTCATCCAGCAAGGTTGTCATTCAGAATAGAAGGAGAGATAAAGACTTTCCAAGAAAAACAAACAAACAAACAAACAAACAAAGGAGTTTGTGACCACTAAACCACCCTACGAGAAATTCTAAGGGGGACTTTTTGAGTGGAAAGCAGCAAAGACTAAAAAGGACCAAAGAACATCACCATAAACATAGACTCCATAGATAACACAAAGACATTAAATTCATATCTTTCAATAATCACTCTGAATGCAAATGGACTAAATGCCCTAATCAAAAGACATAGAGTATCAGAATGACTAAAAAAACAAGATCCATCTATATGCTGCCAATAAGAGACTCATTTTAGGCCCGAGGACACCTGCAGATTGAAAGTGAGGGGATGGAGTCCATTTATCATGCTAATGGTCCCCAAAAGAAAGCCAGAGTAGCCATATTTATATCAGACAATCTACATTTTATTTTTTTTTAATTTTTTTTAACATTTATTTATTTTTGAGACAGAGAGAGACAGAGCATGAACGGGGGAGGGGCAGAGAGAGAGGGAGACACAGAATCGGAAGCAGGCTCCAGGCTCTGAGCCATCAGCCCAGAGCCGGATGCGGGGCTCGAACTCATGGACCGCGAGATCGTGACCTGAGCCGAAGTCGGACGCTCAACCGACTGAGCCACCCAGGCGCCCCCAGACAATCTAGATTTTAAAATAAAGTCTGTAACAAGAGATGAAGGTCATTATATCATAACTAAGGGTCTATCTACCAAGAAGATCTAACATTTATAATCATTTATGCCCTGAAAGTGAAAGAACTCGAATATATAAATCAATTAATCACAAACATAAAGAAACTCATTGATAATAATACCATAATAGTAGGGGACTTCAACATCCCACTTAAAACAATGGACAGATCATCTAAGCAGGAAACCAACAAGGAAACAAAGGCTCTGAATGAAACATTGGACCACATGGACTTAACAGATATATTCAGAACATTCCATCCTAAAACAGCAAAATACACATTCTCCTCGAGTACACATAGAACATTCTCCTGAATAGATCATATATTGAGTCAGAAATCAGCTTTCAACAGGTACAAAAAGATTGAGATCATACCATGCATATTTTCAGATCACAATGCTATGAAACTTGAAATCAACTGCAAGAAAAAATTTGGAAAATACGTGGAGGTTAAGGAACACCCTACTAAAGAATGAATGGCCTAACCAGGAAATTAAAGAAGAAATTAAAAAATACATGGAAGCAAATGAAAATGAAAACACAACAGTCCAAACACTCTGGAAAACAACAAAGGCAGTCCTAAGAGGAAAATATACTTCAATTCAGGCCTATCTCAAGAAACAAGAAACGTCCCAAATCCACAACCTAACTTTACACCTTAAGGAGCTAGAAAAGGAAAAGCAAATAAAGCCCAAAGCCAGCAGAAGGGAAATAATAAAGATTAGAGCAGATATAAATGATACAGAATAAAAAAAAAAATAGTAGAATGGATCAATGAAACTAAGAGTTCGTTTTTTTGAAAGAATAAACAAAATTGATAAACCCCTAGCCAGACTTCTCAAAAAGAAGAGAGAGGACCCAAATAGATAAAATCTCAAATGAAAGAAGAGAGATCATGACCAACATCACAGAGATACAAACAATTATAAAAGAATACTATGAAAAATTATATGCCAACAAACTGGACAATATGGAAGAAATGGACAAATTCCTAGACCCTCACATAGTAGCAAAACTCAAACAGGAAGAAATAGAACATTTGAACAGGCCCATAACCAGAAAAGAAATTGGTTATCAAAAATCTTCCAACAGGGGTGCCTGGGTGGCTCAGTCAGTTAAGAATCTGACTCTTCACATTGGCTCAGGTCGTGATCTCGCAATCATGAGATCAAGCCCCACATCAGGCTCTGTGCTGAGCATGAAGCCTGCTTGAGATTCTCTTTCTCCTCTCTCTGTCAAAATAAATAAATAAATGTTTAAAAAAAAAAACCTTCCAACAAATAAGAGTCCTGGGCCAGATGACTTCCCAGGGGAATTCTACCAGACATTTAAAGAAGAGTTAATACCTATTCTCCTCAAACTGTTCCAAAAAATACCAATGGAAGGAAAACTTCCAAACTCATTCTGTGAAGCCAGAATTACCTTGACTCCAAAGCCAGACAAAGACCCCACTAAAAAGGAGACTCACAGGCCAATATCCCTGATGAATTTGGATGTAAGAATTCTCAACAAGATTCTAGCAAGTCAAATTCAACGGTATATCAAAAGAATTATACACCATGATCAAGTGGGATTTATTCCTGGGCTGTAGGGCTGGTTCAATATTAGCAAATCAATCAATGTGATACATCACATTAATAAAAGAAAGTATAAGAACCATATGATCCTTTCAACACATGCAGAAAAAGCATTTGACAAAATACAGCATCCTTTCTTGATAAGAAACCCTCAAGAAAATAGGGATAGAAGGAACATACCTTGACCTCATAAAAGCCATATATGAAAGACCCGCCACTAATATCATCCCCGATGGGGAAAAAACTGAGAGCTTTCCCCCTAAGACCAGGAACACGACAGGGATGTCCACTCTCACCACTGTTGTTCAACATAGTGCTGGAAATCCTAGCCTCAGCAATCAGACAACCAAAGGAAATAAAAAGCATCCAATCGGCAAGGAAGAAGTCAAACTCTCACTCTTTGCAGATGACATGACACTCTACAGGGAAAACCCAAAAGGCTCCACCGAAAAACTGCTAGAGCTGATACATGAATTCAGCAAAGTCACTGGATATAAAATCAATGCACAGAAATCAGTTGCATTTCTATATACCAATGATGAAGCAGCAGAAAGATATACCAAGGAATTGATCCCATTTACAATTGCACCAAAAACCATAAAATACCTAGGAATAAATCTAACCAAAGAGGTGAAAAATCTATATACTGAAAACTATAGAAATCTTATGAAAGAAACCGAATAAGACACAAAGAAATGGAAAAACATTCTATGTTCATGGATTGGAAGAACAAATATAGTTAAAATGTCAATACTATCCCAAAGCAGTCTACACATTCAATGCAATCCCTATCAAAATAACACCATCATTCTTCACAGGGCTAAAACAAACAATCCTAAAATTTGTATGGAACCACAAAAGACCCTGAATAGCAAAGTAATGTTGAGAGAGCAAATCAAGGCTGGAGGGTATCGCAATCTCGGACTTTCACCTGTATTACAAAGCTGTAATCATCAATCAAGGCAGTATGGTATTGGCACAAAAATAGACACATAGGTCAATGGAATAGAATAGAGAACCATGAAATAGACCCACAAATATACGGCCAACTAATCTTTGACAAAGCAGGAAAGAGCATCCAATGGAAAAAAGTCTCTTTAGCAAATGGTGCTGGGAGAACTGGACGGCAACATGCAGAAGAATGAATCCGGACCACTTGCTTGCACCGTACACAAAAATAAATTTAAAATAGATGAAAGGCCTAAATGTGAGACAGGAAACCATCAAAATCCTACAGGACAAAACAGACAGAAACTTCTTTGACCTCAGCCACGGCAACTTCTTATTTGACATGTCTCCAGAGGCAACAGAAATAAAAGCAAAAATGAACCATTGGGACCTCAAGATAAAAAGCTTCTGCACAGTGAAGAAAACAGTCAACAACCCTAAAAGGCAACTGACGGAAGGGGAGAAGATATTTGCAAATGACATATCAGATAAAGGGTTAGTATCCAAAATCTATAAAGAACTTACCAAACTCAACACCCAAAAAACAAATAACCCAGTGGCTGGCTGGGTGGCTCTGTTGGCTAAGGGTCCAACTGCAGCTCATGATCTCATCGTTCATGAGTTTGACCCCCACATGGGACTTCTGTTGCCAGCATGAAGCCTGCTTCGGATCCTCTGTCTTCCTTTCTCTGCCTCTCCCCCACTTGTGCTCTCACTCTTCCTCCGTCTCTCTCTCTCTCTCTCTCTCTCTCTCTCTCTCTCTCTCTCAAAAATAAAATAAATATTGAAAAAAAGATTCTCAATATCACTCATCATCAGGGAAATACAAATCAAAACGACAGTGATATACGACCTCACACCTGTCAGAATGGCTAAAATTAACAACTTAGGAAAGGACAGGTGTTGGCAAGAATGTGGAGCAAGGGGAATCCTTTTGCACTGATGGTGGGAATGCAAACTGGTGCAGCCAGTCTGGAAACGAGTATGGAGGTTTAATTCAAAAAGATAAAAATAGAACTACTCTATGATCCAGCAATTGCACTACTAAGTATTTATCCAAAGGATACAGGTGTGCTGATTCGAAGGGGCACATGCACCCCAATATTTGTAGCAGTCCTATCACCAATAGCCAAATTATGGAAAGAGCCCAAATGCCCATCAACTGATGAATGGATAAAGAAGATGTGGTATATACACACAATGGAGTACTACTTGGTAATGAAAAAGAATGAAATATGGCCATTTGCAACGACGTGGATGGAACTAGAGTGTATTATGCTAAGCAAAATAAGTCAGTAGAGAAAGATATCATATGATTTCACTCATGTAGAATTTGAGAAACTCAATAGATGCACATAGAGGAAGGGAAGGAAAAATAAGGCAAGAACAGAGAGGGAGGCAAACCATAAGAGACTCTTAAATACAGAGAACAACGTGAGGACGGTTGGAGGGGAGGTCGGTGGGGGGATGGGTTAAATGGATGATGGGCATTAAGGAGGGCACTTTTTGGGATGAGCACTGGGTGTCAAATGTAACAGATGAATCACTGGGTTCTACTCTTGAAGCCAGGACTACACTGTATGTTAACTAACTTGGATTGAAAAATTTTAATGTAATTAAAAAAGTCACATACAAAGTCGCATAGTTAAGATGGACATATGATGGAAATTCATAGGCAACGAGATCCACATGGCTTGAGACAGCAAAGCTCTCTCAGATCTGTAATCACTCTAAATCCACCAGTGACCTCAGCTGACGGGAGCCGGTCGGATTCTCCCTACTTGACAGAAGAGGAATCTGTGATCCAAAGAGGTGTTACGTGGTCACAGAAGTCACTCACGGAATTAACCAGCGCTTTCGCCCAGTTTCCATGCCCGGCCCTCATGAATCCCAACGTTTTCTGAGTCGAATTACCATGCATTCCCCCATTAATTCCACCAACCCCTTTGCTTGTAAAACTACCCTCAATTGTGCCAACTACAAGTGTTTACCCTGACCCCTCCCCCGCTCTCCACAGTCCCAGTGTTCCACTTCTGGAACCACAAGTAGGCTGGGGGGAAAAAACGATTCGGGAGTCACCAAAGTTCTCACCAGATCCACGAGGGGGCAAAAGAGAGCTAACGGGCGTGCTGCCATCCATTCTCTGGCTCCCAGCCCGGGGAGGAGGAAATGGAACGCGGAGCAGAGAGGAGGCCGCCTCTGAGCTGGGATGGGTAGGCAGGGGCCAAGGGAAGGGGGGAGGGGGGCGCCGGGAGCTTGTCAACTGCCCCCCTCCTCTCCCCCCCCCCCCCGCCCGCCCTCATATCCACGGAGGGAAGGGCCACTGTCACCGCCACGGCTATAGGCAGTGTGTGGTTTCGGCTGGAGTGAAGCCTCAACGGCAAGACTCACCTGGAGGCAGAGGGCGGGGCTGTTACGTAGCAGTCAGCCATTGGCTGCGGGCTGCCGGGGGTGGGGACACAGAGCCTAGTAAGCACTAGAAGTCAGGGGTGACCCAGCAGCTGGCAACGTGCACTACAGCTGCGGGTGGCGCACTAGCCTGTAAAGGGACCTGGGGGAGGCACCAACAAGTGACTCCTTAAGTCCCCTGTCCAGTTTACTCCTGTCCCCTTCCAGCCTCTCTCGCTCTTTCCAGGGTAGGAATGGGGAGCCTTTCCTGCAGACCCAGACCCTGGGAGTTTTCATAGCAGCTTGACAAAGTTCGTGAGAGTCTAATGGGTCCTGAGGCCCAGCCTCCTGCACTGGATCCTCTAGCCGGCTCCTCCTGGCCGAGCCCAGGGGAATCTCTTGCACAACATTTGCCTGTCTCCTATTTCTTGCCTGACTACAGAGGGATTAGGTCATACTTTTAGCTTTTGACCTATTTCTTTTTCTCCAGAGGACAAGGCTAACTTTTTCCTCTTTATGGCTTTGCAAAAAACCAAGGTCCCATCCTCACCACTTTATCACTTAAACTAAAAGGGACTTGTGACTTTTAACTAAAAGGATGCTTATTAAAGCAGGAACACCGCATACCAGCTAAGATACCCACCCAGCTCCTGGTGGCTTTGGGAGCCCACTAAGCACCATAAAGTTTGAGAAAAATGAGTGTCCAACATCTGAACCTCCTGCCTGTGACAAGCAATCCCCACTGACTGAATCAGCACAGAAATTTAAAGGAGATTTTTTTTCACTCCCATCTCCACAACTAGGGGCTTAGCCAATACGACATTTCCACACAGGTCTTAAAGTCTATAGCAAGTGATTTGAGGAAAGGGGAACTATGGAGTCTTCCAGCAACATCTAGGGGCTAGGGATAGTGGGGGCCACGGTGTCCCACACCCACCCCCAGATGCTCTAACAGTGTGGTTTTGATGGTGGTGCTGGCTATCCAGTCACCATTCCTTGTGCCTGTGTGATCTCTGGGTCCAGCTGCCCGGGTGTCCTGTGAGCTGATCAATACCCTTTCATTAGATTCCTCTGCTGCTCTAGTCATAGCCTGTTTCTGCTGCTTACAACTGTGACCTGACTGATGCAGGGTCTCTGAAGGGTTGGGCAAGGAAAGGTGATATGATCTTGATTTGATCTGCCTTGCACTTTGAAGAAATCCAAGCACAGCGAAGACAAATGGGAGTAAACCAGTTAGACACTTAGGGCTCCTCGGGCATGGGTGGTGCCAGTGGGAGAAGTTGCATGGAACTTTAGAGGCGAAATCACATTGACTTGGTGATGTAGTGGATGGCAGAGAAGTAGAAAGGAGGCATCGTGATGTCACCCAGGTTTCTGTCTTTTGTAAATGGGTGGTGTGGGAGATTGATCGCAAAAATGGCCCTGTTTCCCTCCCCTACCATCAATGTGACTTTGTAGTGTCTCCCATCAAGGGGCAAAGCCTATTTCCGAACACCTTCAAGCAAGGCTTAGCCTTGAGACTTGTTTGGCCAGGAGGCCGTGGTGGAAGTGACAGTGTATCAGTTCCAAATCACAACTTCATGAGGACTTGTATGTTTTCACTTGCTTTCCTGGACCCCTGCCATTGTTATGTGAACAAGCCTGGACTGGCCTACTGGAGGGCCATGCCACACCAGCCAGCTCCCAGTCAACCCAGCAACTGCTCACTCATGCCCAGCTAAGATTAGCTGAGCCCAGCCAACCTATAGACCCATGAGAAATAATAAATAGTTAATGCTTTAAGCCACTAAGTTTTGGGATGGCTTGTTATGCAGCAAGAAATAACTGATTAGATAGATAGATAGATAGATAGATAGATAGATAGATAGATACTAGAGAGGGAGAGAGAGAGATCTATCCTGACTCAAGCCCATCACCCTCTGGCCTTTCAAGTATCTCTGGTTACCTGAACTTGGTGGTGATCTCCTCTACCCACAAGTTTGGACTTTCCTGTCCCAAGTCTGCCTTTACTATAGTTGAATTTGCTCTGCTTTTTTAATGTTCTTTCTTGGGCATCCCAGCCGCAGCTCAGGCCAGCCCCTGGGCTTCCTATGCCTCAGAAGTCTGCCTATATCCCAGAATCCCTGCACCCAGCATCAGTCCCTGTTGCTGGCCTTTGAGATTTGCTTTGCTTGAGTCCCCCAAGTAGGTAAGGGCTGGTCACAAAATGCTCTATGAGCCTGGGTTCTCAATCTCAGAAGAGATTCAAACCCTTAAGGAGACACTAGGCCCCAGCACAGAGCAGCTGGGGGACCCCATGCTCCTTTGTTCCCATTTTCAAGGCCTCATCTGTGCCCTTCTAGAGCTTCTGTGACTCGCTGATCCTCCCATGACCTCTTTGACAGGCTGCCCTCTGCTCCTCTCCACCCAGTACTGGCCCCCAGGGAGTGCCAGGCTCTGTGTAAGTCTCAGCCTGTGTGGGTCCCCAGAAACCACTTCGTCCCACCAAACTCAAAGGCCCCCAGGCAGCTGGTGGAGATGGGGAGCTGGGAACTGACCTAGGACCTCTGTTTTGCCTCCTGTGAGTAAAGATTTCCCAGAACACAGTAGAAAGGACAACTTATTGAGTAAAACCCCATCAACTGACATAATTTTCACATCTTCACTTTACATCTTTCCTTGGCAGACAAGAGGCATCTAGGCCTGGTGGAGACACAATTTTCTCTTTCTATCATGAACTTCTGCCATGTGAGGAGAGGAAGGAGGAAGTGAAGACTCTTCCCAAGACCTAGGGAGAACCTGCTTCACATCTTCTTTCCTGGGCACTAGGGAGAGGCTGTAGATAAAGCAGATGGGCCTGAAAGCGTGAAGAACACATACTTCCGCCTAGTTATCTGGGATGCTTGTCCTTCCGGGCATAGAAACAGCTGTCGCCCCGCCCACAACCACCTCACCTACCCCAGATGCCCCCCACCATGGAGGCTGCTCGTCCTGGGCTCTCTGTCAAACAATGTCAGAGCACGTTGGGGGATAAATCCATCAGTGATCCAGAATATGGGGGCCTGTGGCCTCTCCGTCTACTACAGCTGCCGGTGGGTGTGGGTTGGCAATGGCTACAGCCCCTGGGAGAGGATGTCCAAAGGGCTGTTCTGGGGAAGGCTTGCTGAGGGGCACCGAGCCTTGGGGAAAGAGGGGGCGGCAATGGCGGACTTTCCCCAGCCCCCTGCCTGTTCAAAGTGTGTGCCCATCTGACTCTCATAAGGCCCTGTGCCTGCAGTTCCAGGCAGGCACCTGCAGAAGCAGGGGGGGGCCTCTGGGGCTCCCTCATCGATAGAATCTGCAGTCTGGCAAAGAACATGCGGAGAGGAGGAGGCAAAAGAGTGAGGGTCACGCCAGACTCAGGGGGCGCTGAGGGAGGTCATTCCATGACTTGATACTCTTGGAATCTGTCCTGATCGTACGAAAGTGGCCTTGGAGAGCAGCGAGGGCTAGGGAGCTGGCGGTCTCTTCGTGGATGCCCAAGCCCTTCCCTGAGGTCTTCCCTGATGAAGATGCAGCAGAAAGGAGAGCAGAGCGGGAGAGCTGGTGAGCCTTCTTTCCTGTTCCTTCACCTGAGAACTCGCGGGACCCGTCCTCAGGATGTGCGGTTGCAGCCTGAGACTAGGACACCAAGTCAGAGAGCTGGAGGGGGCTGAGGCTGGCCGCCAGGGGGCAGTGGTGAGCCCCACAGCCTTGCCAATCGGCACAGCAGCTCCTCCCAGAAAGCAAGCCAGGCTCTGACTAGCTGAGATGGTGCTTTAAAAATCCCAGCCAGGAGCTCCTGGGTGACTCAGTCCGTGAAGCCAACAGACTCTTGGTTTCGCTCAGGTCGTGATCTCACAGTTTGTGAGTTCAAGCCTCTCATGGGGCTCTGCGCTGACAGCACAGAGCCTGCTTGGGATTCTCTGTCCCTCTCTCTCTGCCCCTCCCTCACTCACATTCTCTCTCTCTCTCTCTCTCTCTCTCAAAATAAATAACCTAAAAAAAATAAAAAATAAAATAAACAGCCGGTGGCTGCTCCACTGACCCCATGAGGGGTCCTCAAGCTGGGAGGGGTGAGATGCCCTCGGAGAAACCTTTGCCCCAATAAGCAGACCCCTAACCAATCAGGTTTCAGCGCCAAAAATGGGAGCTTATGCTGTAACAATCTAGCCTAATAACCTAGTGGGACCTCTAATCCTGGTCTCAGACTGCCCCCCACCGGTGAGGATGGTGCCAAAGCGAAGAAGGAAGTCCTTGCCCCTCCCAAAGCTGAAGCCAAAGCAAAGGCTTTGAAGGCCGAGAGAGCAGCACTGTAAGGCATCCACAGGCACAAAAGATAATAAGATCTACATGTCACCCACCTTCCAAAAGCGCAAGACACCGTGTTGCCAAAGGCAGCCCAAACATGCTCAAAAAAACACCCCCAGGAGAAACGAGCTTGACCAACATGCCATCATCAAGTTCCCCCTGACGACCGATGTGGACTTGTGTCCACACTTGTGTTCATTGTGGACATCAAGGCCAACAAACACCAGATCAAACAGGCTGGGAAGAAGCTCTATGACATTAATATGGCCAAGGTCACTACCCTGATCAGGCCCAATGGAGAGAAGAAGGCGTATGTTCAACTGGCTCCTGACTATGATGCTTTGGATATTGCCAACAGAATTGGGATCATCTCAACTGAGTCAGCTGGCTAAATTTAGAAGTCTAAATTTTTTTCACCATAAAAAAAAAACAAATAAATAAAAATAAAATCACACAAAGGTGTGTTATTTGACCAGCAACAATGACAGGGAATTTGTAGTACCGAATACCTACATTAGAAAAGAGAAACAAGAAAAAGAAGAAGAAAAAAAAATCCAGCATGAAGAAGGAAATCATAAAGATAAAAGCAGATATCACTAAATTAGAACACAAGACAATGATAGATAAAAACAATAAAACAAAAAGTTGTTTCCTTGAAAAAATTGATAAGATAGATAAGCCTCTAACAAAACAGACAAAAGAAGGAAGAGGGAAAACACAAAATACCAATATTAGGAAAGAAACAAGGGCTGTCATTACAGACTCTGCAGACATTGAAAGGATAATACAAAAACACCATGAAGACCATACACACAAATTTGACAACTGAGATGAAATGGGCAAAGTCCTTGAAAACCACAAACTACCACAATTCCCTCCCCCCATACGAAATGGATAATTTAAGCAGACCTTTAGCTAGTAAGGGCATTGGATTCATAATCTTAAAACTCCCAAGAAAGAAATATCCAGATGATTTCACTGGAGGAGTCTATCCAGTGTGTAAAGAAGAATTAACATCAGTTGTAGACAATCTCTTTCAGAAAATAGAAGTGGAAGGAACATTTCCCGATTCATTTTCTGGATCCAGTATTATGCTGATATCAAAAACAGGCAAAGACAAGACCAAAAAAAAAAGAAAACTATAGACCAATACCCTTTATGAATATAGATGCTATTGTCCTTAACCAAATATTCACAAATAGAATTCAACGATATCTTTTAAAACACATGTATATGTATATCATCACCAATTGTGGCTTAATCCGTGTAGGAAAGCCTGATTTGGTATTTGAAAATCAATGTAATCCACCATATTAACAAGAAGGAAAATCATATCAATCGATGTAGAAAGGCATTTGACAAAACCCAACATCTGTTCATGATTAAAAAAAAAAACCTCTCAGAAAATTGGAAATAGAGAGAAATGTCCCCAACTTGATAAAGCACTTGATAAAGTTTTCTCTACAGAAAACTACAACATCATCTTTAATGGTGAAAGAGTGAATGCTTTTCCATTCTCACCAGTGCCATTCGACATAGCACTGGAAGATCTAACCCACTCAAAAAGGCAAGGCAAGGAGATAAATATCACGCATGCAGATTCAAAAGAAAGAAAGAAAACTCCTCTGCAAATTACATGATTGCCTACCTAGAAAATCCCAAGGGATTTATAAAAAACAAAAACAGAAAACAAACAAACAAAAACTTCTGAAACTAATAAATAAGTTCAGCAAGGTTGCAGCATACAAGATCAACATAAAAAAATCAACTGTAGTTTTTTTCTATCTCATGCACTCAGAGAATGTATTTGAAAAAAACAAAACACCAGCAGGGGTCTGGTGGGAGTCCCCATGATAGAATCTATAGGCTGGCAAAGAACATGCAGAGGGGAAGAGGTAAAAGAGTGAGGGTTAATCCAGACCGAGGGAGCCTAAGGGAAATCATTCCATGACCTGATACTCTTGGAACCTGTCCCGAACATACAAAAGTGGCCTTAGAGAGCAGGGCAGCTGGAAAGCTGGGGTTTTTTGGGTCTGACACCAAAAACACAGGCAACAAAAGCAAAAATAAACAGGTGGGACTACATAAAACTAAAAAGCGTCTGCACAGCGAAGGAAACAATCAACAGCATGAAAATGCAACCTATAAAATGGGAGAAAATATTTGCAGACAGTATATCTGATAAGAGGTTAATACCCAAAATATATAAAGAACTCATGCAACTCAATAGCAAAAACAAAAACAAATAATTTAATTTTAAAAATAGGCAAAAGACCTGAAGGAGTGCCTGGATGGCTCAGTCAGTTAGGTGTTCGACCCTTGATTTTGGCCCAGGTCATGATCTCATGGTTCATGGGATCGAGCCCCACACCGGGCTCTGTGTTGACAGCACGGAGCCTGCTTGGGATTCTCTCTCCCTCTCTCTCTGCTCCTTCCCCCCCCCCCCCCCAAAAAAAATAAACATTTTTTTTTTTTTAATAGACAACTGGTGACTGGGTGGCTCAGTCAGTTAAGCATTAGACTCTGGGTTTTGGCTCGGGTCATGATCTCACAGTTTCATGAATTTGAGCCCCATGTCAGGCTCTGTATGCTGACCGCATAGAGCCTGCTTGGGATTCTCTGTCTTCTTCTCTTTCTGCCCCTCCTCTGCTCACGCTCTCTCTGTCTCCCTCAAAATAAAAACAGAAAACAAAAAAGAAAATAGCTTGGCAATTTCTTTTAAAAGCTAAGCATACACTTACCATACAACCCAGCAATTGTACTCCCGGACATTTATCCCAGAGAAATAGAATTATGTCCACACAGGGGCGCCTGGGTGGCGCAGTCGGTTAAGCGTCCGACTTCAGCCAGGTCACGATCTCGCGGTCCGTGAGTTCGAGCCCCGCATCAGGCTCTGGGCTGATGGCTCAGAGCCTGGAGCCTGTTTCCGATTCTGTGTCTCCCTCTCTCTCTGCTCCTCCCCCGTTCATGCTCTGTCTCTCTCTGTCCCAAAAATAAATAAACGTTAAAAAAAAAAAAAAAAGAATTATGTCCACACAAAAGCCTGTCAAGAGTTGCTCACTACAGCTTTAAATAAAGTAGCAAAAACAGGAAACAATCAAAATGTCCTGCAAATGGATGGTTAAACAAACAGGTACATTCACACTATGCATTACTAGGCAAAAATGGAAACAAACAATTGGTGTATGTGACAACCCGGATGGTTCTCTGGAACATGGTGGGGGGGAATATAAAAGGTCATATGCTACATGCTTCTACTTGTGTAACATTTCTCAGAATGACAAAAATATGGAGATAGAGGACACATCAGTGATTGCCAGGGATTAGGGACGGTAAGGAGAGGGGCAAATATGACTACAGAGGATTAGAGAGAGGGAGATCTTTGTGGTGATGAAATAGCTCTGTATCTTGACATGGGTGATGCTTACACAAATCCAGACGAGTAACAAAATAACATAGAACTCTACATACATTGTATCAATGCCAATTTTCCAGTTTTGATAATGTGCTGTAGTTAGGTTAGATGTAACCATTGGGGGAAGCCAGATGAGGGGTACAGGGTACATGAGACCTTTTCTTACCGTCTTTGTAACTCTCTGAATTTATAACAAGTTCAAAATAAAGCTTTTTTTTTTTAATCAATATATACTAGTTCCCAGTGATGACAGCCTTGGTTAGACCGTGTTGGCTTTTGAAGTTCTGGAATGGGAGAGAAACAAGCACATATTTTTGGTATGTGGGAGAGGGGAAGAGGAACCAGAATAGACAAATGAATTTCAGCTGTGTCTTACACTTCTTTCATCCTGGTGGCAAAAAGTGGCAGGCAGACTGTAAGACCTGGAAAGTGAAGGCTCCAAGGACTGCTTGCACTGTAGTTTCCTAAATCCTAGGGCTCCTTCCCCTCACTACGGAGTTACTCTCTACCCAGAAAGCAGCCAGCCTCTCAGAGCATGGCACCCCAGAAACTGATCTGTGCTGGTCCTTGGCAATCCTCCAGACCAACTTCTCCTTTGACCAATGGGGAGCAAAGGCTCAGAGAAGGGCAGCAGCCTTCCGAGTATCACACGGATAGATTATAGCATCACAGAGGGGACATGAATAACCCTGACATCTGAGTGAAGATTGTAGGAGTTGGGGATAGAATGGTACAAGCGTAGTAAGAGCTGGTGATGGGAGACCAGTTAAGAGCCATTGAAATAGTAAAGGAATAGTAAGAGCCAATGAAATAGAAGAGGACTTAGGACTTAGAGATAGGTTGCATGGGGCAGGGTGGGAGAGCGGAGAGACAGGGGAGTAAGGGAGGTATCTAGTCTGACCTCAGCCTTCTGGCTTATACACTAGATGGATGGGGCTGCCATTTTAATAAGACATGGAGTAGGATGTGGAATACTCCCAAGAACTGGATTTGGAGGACTAAGAGTCCTATCTCAAATCCACTCAGCCTGAGGTCCCTGGAAGATATCCAGAGAGAGTTGTTTAGGAAACACTGAGCTACTTGAGTTCAGAGCTCCAGGAAGGGGTCTGCATTGGTCATTGGAATCAACTTAAAACGAGGCAAGTACACGAAAAGAATGTCAAATTCCATTCCAGCTGAATCCGGGTGGGAAAGGAATATGAAGGGAGGACTGGCTTACAAAATTCCAAAATAGACTGTCAGGTTGGAAAGAGGTAGCCCAATAATTGGGTAGAGGAGTTATTGAAGTGACATTGATTCCTGCTACCACATTAACAGATTAGAGATAGGAAACTGAGAATCAAAGCTGCCCTCTAATAAATGTACAATCATTAAAAAGTATGTGGCTCAGTTCAGTGGCGCTCCACAGCCTCCCGCCTTCCCAGCCAGATTGCAACCCCCACCCCAGTGCCTCCTTTATAGAAATTCTGGAGCTGTAGCACCTCTTCTCACATCCAGCAGGGAACCATGATTCAGGGCTGGGCACACTGGCACGAGAACCCTTTGGTTCATCCAAGTCCACTGCCCTGGGTCCCAAGTCTACTTTTGCAGACCATTTGCATGTTAATTTGCACTGCTTTGCAAACCCTGGGTTCCTCTTTAAAGGGCTACTGCCTCTCTGTCCCATTCCACTCTCATCTCTTTACCCATACCCCTAAATACTGTGGGCTTTGGTAATGAAAAAGAAGCCGTCTTATTTGTGGGGTCCCTAAGTTTCTGTATTCATTCAAAATCCACCATTGGGGCCCCAAAATCCATTATGGAAACATAGGCTGCCCTCAAGGACTGGAGGCTATATCTTGCTCTCCTATCTCCATCCTCTAATATAGCCCGTATGATGGGGAGGGGAACACAACTTCACCCCACCTCCCAGCTCCCAGACAGGAAACTGAGTTGGTGGGATCGGTGGGAAAGGATTGGGGTCTAAGGACCTACACACTCAGCCAAAGACTCAACTCCTGGAGAGGAGCCCAGCAATCAGAACTCTCTGCAACTCAGTTGAAGTGACCTATTCATAAAGCACATGGCCAGATAATAAAGGTCCTTAATAGTTGGAGGGTGAGTCCTGCTTCCTGTCCTGGAAAGCAGGAGAGGTATTGTGGGACCACGATCTGGAAACGGGCACTATGCCTGAGTTTTGTGGCACAGAGAGACTCCTTACACACTCCCTGCCCTGCCAAAGAGACTCCAGGATGAGAAAGACAAGCCCTTGGGTTTGGAAATCCCTCATCCACTTTGCTTGAACTTCACACGCCCGTTGAGAGGCTGCCTTGGGTGTCCTGGACTCTGGTCTCAGGGTATATAAAAGTGGAGACCAAGTGACTCCTCTGTCCCCTCCCATTGGGCCTAATTAACCCACACCAAACCTCACTGCACACCATGGCTGGCTTCTGGAGCAAGCCTATGTTCACTCAAGAACCCATACCCTCCAGCCAAGCCATATGGCCCCTCTGCGTAGCCTCTTGCCGAGCACTGCAATCTTCTGCTGCTGCTGCTGCTGCTGCTACTGCTGTTACAGCTCCACTGGAAATGAAGCCCCCACACAGATGCCCCCAGGGATACTCAGGACTCAATGCACTAGAATCTCAAGATACCAAAGGTTTGCATGTGGTGCTCTGTGCAGAACAGAGGAGGCGGGGCTGCATTAACCCCTGACGTCACCAGCCTCCAAAATGGCTCCCGATGACCCTCCCCTTCCTACTATTCATGACGTCATGCAGAACCCTCCAACACTGGACAGAGCTACCAAGCCGTTGGTAGGATATACAGAAATGTCAGTGTGTGCCTTCAAAAGCCAGGTCATAGAAGGCATTGCAGCTTCTGCCTCACTTTCTTGGACCTCTTGTTCTGGGGGAAGCTAGCTGCCATGTCCTAAGGACACTCAAGCAGCCCTATAGGGAGGCCCATGTGGAGAAGAACTGAAGCCTCTCACCAACAGTCTGTACTAACTTGCCAGGTGTCTGAGTCAGTCGTCTTAGGAACAGACCTTCCAGCTCCATCCAACCCTCCTGTTGACGGCCACCAAACTATCGCTTTATGAGAGACCTCCAGCCAGGACCACTCTGCTGAGCTGCTGCTGGATTCCTGACCCACAGAAACTGTGAAGATGAGACGTGGGTTTTGTTCTTTTAAACTGCTAAGTTATGGGGCGCCTGGGTGGCTCAGTCAGTTGAGCGTCCGACTTCAGCTCAGGGCATGATCTCGCAGCTCGTGAGTTTGAGCTCTCTCTCTCTCTCTCTCTTTCAAAAATAAACAGTAAAAAAATTATTTTAATTTTTTTTTAATTAAAAAAAATTTTTTTTATTTTAACTGCTAAGTTTGGGCATAATTTAATACACAGCAGCAGATAACTAATATGGTATGTTTTGCTTTCTCCTGGGTAACTACCTATGAGAAGAATTGCTAGGTCCTATGATAGATGTTTAACTTCGTAAAAAGCTGCCAGTTTTCCAAAGCGGTTGTCCCATTTTATGCTCCAGCCTATACCATGTGCCAGTTCACTTGCTTTTGTCTAAGACCCATCTCACCAAAGAAAACTAACATCGCCTTTGATTACAGGACACAGCAAGGTGCAGGACCCCAGTTCCACCAAACTGCTATACATTCCTCCCTAGCTCCTCTGCCTTATGAACCAGCCAATGGGCCATGGCCAGGATTGGAATGAATCTCTGGTCCTTCCACAGGGTTGGAAACTCTCTCCCATCTGATCACATGCACGGCCTTGGAAATCATCCTGTCCTTTAGAGTTAACAAAGCCCTTTCCCTCAGGTGCCCAGAGTTCCTCCAGGCCTCACCACCCCATGGACACAAATGAGGTTGCATTAACAGGAAAAATACACATCTCATGGGCTTTTACCCTCATCTGAAGACCACGGGTGTCTCAGGGCCCCTTAACTTGCCCCAGTTATTTCTGAAAGCCCCCAGGCCCTTCCAGATGAACTTAGCACCGTGACTCCTCCTAGAAAGCCAAGTCCTTAGAAGGCACTGGGGAGCAACATCTCACCAGTGCCCCCACCAGAGTGCCCTAAAGATCAGCACTGTGGTCCCTCCTAAATTCCAACCGTTCATCCCCTCGCGCTCCCCAAGTTGCCAACCCCATACCATGATAGGTCTGAATATCATGCAGAAATGTGAAGAGAACCCTTGTGGTATGTTCTGTTGATACCCTGACCAGATCCCCTTTCCCAGGCCACTGTGCTCATCCATCAGCTGCTCCCTTCTCCCAAGAATTGCCCTTGGCTGATGGGTGACTCTAGAAAGTTTTACTCCCCACCATCCTCCCAGCATCTGATTGACACTTAGGGAAAAAAGCCTGCCCTGCTGACCTCAAGGGGGGACAACTCTCTGGTCCATTCACACCCTAGAGCCCCTTGTGGGATGAGGGTGAGGCTAGATGCCAGCTTAGACCCCAACCTTGCTGAGCATCTTCCCCTGCCCTGTCCTGCTTCCCCTCCCTCCTGTTTACACTTCTCCAAAAGCATGCTCTCAAAAAATCACTTGCTCAAGAGTTTCCATTTCATCTTCTTATGCCAGAGAAGAAAAGACATGTCCCAACTTTGTGTCCAGAAACGTGCTATAATCTCACTTAGGCCCCAGGATTTCCCAAAGGCCCTCATGAAACGAGATCTGGTGTCCGCCATTATCCCCTCTCTGCAAGCCAGAGAGCTGGGTGGGAGTATAGATACCACACCAACCCTCTCACTCCACTCCTGCTCATCCCCACCCATCCCTACCCACCAGCAGCCACATGAACCATTTCCTCCATACAAAGATGCCTTCCTGCTAGATCCCACCCTCTAGGACACCCACTATAATATGAATACATGCATATGCATATATGGTATATTCATCTGACCTTCAAAACAATCCTGTTCAATCACTATTATTAACTCTCCTATTTTACCAGCGAGGAAGCCAGAAGCGATTTACTGCAAAGCTAATGAAGCTTAAGCTCACTTGCCTGAGCCCCTTCCTGCAATTTTGTGATCCTAGTCTGGTATTCTTCTGTTGAAGGAGGGCTCCCAGCTTACATCAGATTTGGGCCCCTCGGAACCTAACTCTGTCCTTGGAGAAACTGAGGCTCTGCATGGTGAGGCACCTTGCTCCGGGACAGACTTGTTGAGTCATAGAAGCAGAACTTGGCCCAGGTTTGCTTCCAAGACTTTTCCTGTGCTCTATCCAACGATGCATCCCTGAGGCTCCTCCAGGCCTGCGGCACAGAGACCAGCCCTTGGTCTTCCTTGTCCCCCCAGCATGCACTTCCCTGGCTGCCAGCTGCCACCCCTCCTTCTGCTCTGGCACATTATCGTGGGAGCCTGCCAGGCCAGAGTGTGCTTGGGCAGGGCTATATTTAAATATCAGGGTGGAAGTATGTCTACATGCATGCCCCCAATGGATATAGACACCCAGAGAGCCTTATCATATGCATATGCCTGAAATGTACTGTTTGTACATTACAGTACAGACCTGAAATAGACCCTCTGTTTGCCTATGTCTTCTCCATCAGCCAAGATGGCAGGCTGATAGGGTACTACAGAAGCTGGACTGTGTATCAGCTAGTTTTTGCTGTATAACAAACCACTCCAAAAACAAGTGGCAAAACAACAACTATTTATTTAACTCACAGTTCTGTGGGTCAGTAATTTGGTCTGGGCTCTGCTGGTCAATTTTATCTTGGCTGGGCTCCCTTGTATACATGCAGTCAGCTGCCAAGTTGGATAGGACCTGACATCAGTTGACATGAAGCATCTCTGTTCCATATGGTCTCTCATCCTCCAGTGGCCAGTCCAAGATTGTTCACATGGTGGCTGGGCAGAATTCCAAGAAAGTGAGTGTAAGGCAGTCTTCTTGAGGCCTAGGTTCAGGACTCACATACCATCAATTACACCATACTCTGTGGCCCAAAGCAAGTGACAGGCCAACTGTGGTGGTTACTTTTAGATTAATTATCTAATTTTAGATAATTCTATCTAGATCTAGATAGATAGATAGATAGATAGATAGATAGATAGATAGATCGATCGATCCTTTTGGTTCTGCTTCTCTAGAGAGCCTTGACTAATACACAAGCCCAGATTCAGATTCAAGGGATGAATAGATTCCTGATGGGAGAAGCTGCAAAGCCACATTGCAAAGGGTGAGGGCACACACAGGGAGTGAGAGGGTATAGCAATCTTTGCTAACGATCTGTCCCAGGCTAGGTTTAGGAACAGGATGGGATTTCATGGGGGTTCTGCTGGGCCACTCAGGTGGAAATTCCAGTCACCCCCACCCCCTCTTGGGTATCAAAGACTTCAGGAACAAAATTATTTCTAAGCATCCCTGAGCAAGGAGCAACTCCACATTTGGATTTCAAAGTTTGTCTCCCCCTCAGACTAGGGGCTCCCTGAGGGCTGTGCTGCCTTCCACCATCCAACTCAGGACTCAATGAAAAGTTCAGGTGGAAGAAAACTGACCTACCCACCCCCTTCCCCAAACAGGATGCAACAGGTTCTGAGAACAGCCAATAACCTGGTTCCTCCGTGTTTCCTCCAAGGAGGTTGGCACAATGACTGGGATATACTAAGCCCCCATAAGTGATCTTTGAATGAACAGATGACTGAGTGGTTGGCTCATGTTCAATTCTGAACACACACAGACTTTAGTGCTAAAGCCTGCGACATCTGCTCCCTGTTATGCAAACCTGCCCAGCCCACTTCACAGTCCCCTTGGGAGTCCTCCACACTGACTCCATCCCATTCTGTCTCTGCCTCTGCTCAGCACATCCTGCCCCCACAGCTTGACCAGTTGGCCACCTCCCAACTCCTGCCCCCCCTCTGTTTTCTGCTTACCCTCCTCCTCGGCTCTGTAAGCCCCGTATAGGCACTTGGTAAGGAAGCCAAGTCTTGCCACATGTACGTGTCCTGCCACTCCCCCTTTCCCCAGATAAGGCTCTGGGTAGACTAAGGAAGTGGGGAATATTCAGCATAGACAATGCTGAAGACAGGCAGGTGGGGCAACTAGATCAGCCTGTAAGACACTAAGGGCAGGGCCTTTCAGGTCCAGAACACCCCTGATGGCAGGGGCTGGGCCCACATGCTCTGAGCTCCAGCCTCCCCACCTCACCTCCCGGCCCACTTGTCACAAAGCTCCCTGTGATTTGGGCTGTCACTTTGCTTCTCCATTTCCCCATCTGTCAAAAACAGAGGATAATTATCAATAGCATGACAGACATCCTGCTCATCTCCTTGGGGCCTTACCGCTTCAGAAAGCTCCAGCTATCTTCCTCCTTCATGTCTACACCTGAGAGATTTCTTTCCTGAGCAGCAGAAAGCCAGGTAGCAGGCTGTACGTGCCAGGGAGTTAGCATGCCTTGGAGAGGCCTCTAACCAGGAAGGACTTGATAGATAAATAACCTAGCTCCTCGCCCCTCAGACAGGCTAACTCTGGGGCACATGTTCTACTCTGAGTCCAGAGTCCTCCAGAAGAACTAAGTTCCAGCTGGCCACAGTTGGAACTGGCTCCATAATGTGCCGGTATGAGCTGCTTCCCTCCCCTCTCTCACTTTCCCACTCCCCCACAGTACATTGAACTCCTTGCACTTGAATCTTTGTCTCTTCCTTCTGGGGAACCCAAACTAAGACATCATTCCAGCCCTGTCTATACCACAATTAGCCTGTGATCAAGATCATGGTGGGGGCTACCAGCAGGTGTCTGGACCCACAGCTGGTTAAGGGGCTTCCCAGCCCTACTCTGGACCCAAAAGCCAGAGAGGTCTTACCCATGGTCATTCTGGAATGGCCACCAAGTCCAGAAACTGAGAATTGCAAATACTCAGTACCAATATTCTAGAATGAGCAGTCAGTGAGTCACTATCCGCTGGGCAGCCCTGACCCCTGGCTCACTAAGAGGCAGCATGACCTGCTCCTCCACCATCTCCCTAAAGAGAGGTCTGGGGAGGCGTTGGGGGATGGGGTAGGGAAGTACACTGCCAGGATGACAGGTGTCTCTTTAGCTCCCTGAAGCAAGGGAGCCAGGGGCTCCAAGCTACTCAGGGGAATATTCAAGGTGTCAGAAAACCCCTCCAGGCCCGGCCTAGAACTTCATTCTACGTCCTGTCCATTCCGAATTTCTACCTCATCCCTTCTCTCCTCCGTGATGACCCTGGTTGGGCGGCTACCATCTCCTGCCTGGCATCTTCAGCCACCTCCTTTCCCACTTCTCTGTCTGCTCTCAGCCTCCTATCCACCCCCAGCCTTCTAAAGTAGAACTTTCTAAAACAGGCCAGCAAACTGCCATGGGCCAAAAGCCGGCTGTGTTTTGGTGTGGCCTGTGAGCTAAGAATGGTTTTTACGTTTCTACATTTTGTTTTTAAACAAAACAAAGAAAACTATGTGACAAAGACGTTTGCCAACCCCTGTTCTAAAGCATAAATGTCATCCGGCTTAAGGGAGTGGCCTCCCTGCTGACCTCCTCCCACACACTCACCCCTACACACCCTACGCCTGCTGTCTGTGCCTGAAACACCCCTCCTTCCTCCATCACGTGCCTGGTCGACTACCTTCACTCGAGTCTCATTCTAAGTGTCCCTTTGACTGGGCCTTGGCCTTTTGGCCTCAAGTCATGTCTTGACTTCCCCTGCTTAGCTCTATATGATGGGGGCTGGTCCATGCAGGCTCCCGCATAGGTCAGATCACAACTAGGTTTGGCTAATGGGTGGGAGATGGGAAGGCCCGAAAAAGGCAGATGCAAGGATACTCCCTCCCCGTGTCTCCAACCATGGCTGGACCTCCTCTATGATTCCTGTGCCCTGTGGGTATACCCACCATGGTTCCCATTCCCCCTGGGTAATCTGAGCCCCAGTAACACCACCTCTACGCTACCTCTACGCCCCCTCCTCTTCCCCAGGGTGTAGCAGCTTCCTGCTGTTGCTAATCTCTGGGCTGTCCCTGGATGACTGCTCAGCTCTTCATTACCTATGTAACCAATCCCCTGCATTTAATGACCTCTATTAAACCCTGGTTTCTGTTTTCCTGGTTGGACTCTGACTCATATGCCATTCCTCCAGCCACCACTGACCCCTAGACAGGCTCAGCCCCCTGCTACCGCTCCAACGGCACCCTTTCCTCCTCACTCCAACAAGCAGATATTTGGATGCCTATGGTGTTGTAGGGCAAGGGGCAGCAAACCAGGGCCCGATGACCAAATCCAGCCCACTGCCTGTTTTGTAAATACGTTTTCCTTGGAACAAAGCCACACCCACTCATTTACCTATTGTCCGGGGCCACTTTCAAAGACTGGGTTGAAGGACTGCAACAGAGCCCACAGTGGCCCACAAAGCTGAAAATATTTACTATCTGGTCCTTTACAGGAAAAGTTTGCAAACTTGTTTCAGGTGGGTCCTCGTTACTCAACACACAATCTGGGGACCAACAGCCCAGCTTCGCCTAGGAGCTTGTTGGAACTGCAGAACCCCGGACTCCACCCCAGCCCCCCCACTGCTGAGTGATAATCTGCATTTTAATGAGATCCTCAGGTTGATGCAATGAGCAGGTTGAAGTTTGAGAAGTGCCGCCTGGAGACCTCACCCCCTTCTCCCAGCTCTTCATGCTCATTAGGAATTATTGACTGTTTGGGGCACCTGGGTGGTTACATGTCTGACTTTGGCTCAGGCCATGATTTGTGAGCTCAAGCCCCGCATCGGGCTCTGTGCTGACAGCTCAGAGCCTGGAGCCTGCTTCGGATTCTGTGTCTCCCTCTCTCTCTCTCTGCCCCTCCCCACTCACAAATCTGCCTGTCTCTCAAAAATAAATATTTTTAAAAAAGGAATTATTGACTGTTTAACTGTTCATCTTCTCTACTAGAGGAAAGCACAGGGATTAGTCGGGAGTCTTCTGCTGGATCCCCAGTACCCGATAGGGCGGCTGGCCCAGAGATGATGGATGCATCGACTCACTGATAAATAGTTGAAGAGGACCATAGAAGCTAACGGGGGAGAGAGTTTCAAAAAAAAGAGTTACATTTTTTTACATATCAAGTTGGCAAAGATCAGGAAGTTTTACCCATGGCATTGGGAGAATAAGGGAAACAGGCCTTCTCTAACCTCCGTGGGGAAGTCGGTTTGACAACATTCGTCAAAATTCCAAACGCACGTAGACTCTGACCCTGCATCTCCACTCGCAGGCCTCTGTCTTCCAGATAGACTGCACCTGCAGGAAGCGACAGGCTACCAAGGTGTTCACTGCACTGCCATCCACAAGAGCAAAAGACTGGACACAACCGAGCGTCCACCAACAAGAGGTTTGCTCAGTGAGTTATGGCACATAATGAAGGTGTGCAACTTCAAAAGAGAGAGAAAGAACCAGGGCCCCCTCCCCGGCATGTCGTTAATGGAAAAAGCAAAATGCAAAGCAGCACCATATCAGGTACCAGGGCAGGGAGAGGGAAGAGAAGGTATGCAGTTACTTGTATATTCATCAAATATCTTTGGGAGGGAGGTACACAAAACCCAACCGCACTGGTTGACCACCGGAAGGGATCCCCGTGTTGCTGGAGGCAGAGATAGGAGATTTTTCGCTGTCTACCCTGTGGCAATTTTTTAATTAAAAAAGAAAAAAAGAAAGAAATCTAGGAAAACCTGCAGAAAAAAAGAGAGAGAGAGAGAGAGAGAGAAGTGTCGAAAAAGATAGACATGATTTAGATATCCAGTCCAGGGCCTTGCTGCTCAAAATGTGGTCCACAGACCAGCAAGCGTCAGAATCACCTGAGCGCTAGTTAGAAAGAAAAGATCCCAGGCCTGGTCCCAGATGGACTGAGTCAGAATCTGCATTTGAACAAGAGCCCTAGGGAATTTGAGCACATGGTGCGCTTTGATACACGCTGGTCCAGGGAGGGAACTCACTCCCAGCTGCACCACCTGGTTTGCACAGGCTGCCACTAATAAAACAGCTGCCTTTCCCCCCTAACTGGGGCTCCATCCTAGTGAGGCACAAGGGGCCAGGCTGTTCCCATTAAGGGGGAGATTTTCAGCAACTCCTCTCAGGCCTTGGCTGGCCCTGGGCCCAGAGCCCTGGCAGGTCCCCAGCCAAGGAGACAGCTCACTTCCTCCTCCTGGAGCCACTGGGACTGCTCAGAACGGAAATATTTGAGAGTTCTCCACTCCCCCCCGCTATACGCTCTTTCCAACATGAATAAAGATGCAACTGTCTGGCTCAGGTTCTTCGTAACTGGTATTTATTTATCCATCCACCCGTGCCTCTAGGTCCCTGGTACACTGACCCAGCGGGGGGAAAGGAAGGCAGGGGAGGGAGCGGACTGAGCAGGCCTCCTCGGAGAAGGAGGGAGAAGGAAAAAGCCAGGGGCTTGGTGGCTGCCTCTGCATCCCTGATCTGCCTGACCTGCTCCAAGCCACATCTGGAGGCCACATCTGGAAGAAGTGACGCCACTGGACTTTTCAGAGCCGCAGGGAGGAGGGCCAAGAGAGGAGTGGGGAGCGGTGTTGACGTAGGTCCAGACCACCCAGGAGTCTGCAGTTGGAAGGCCAGGCGGGGAGACTAAGCCCTCCTACCACACTCCCCCCACTGACTCCCGACTCTGAGCCCAGCATTTGAGGGAGCGCGGGGCTGGCTGCTGTGAGTGAACCACCCTCCACCCTGTTGTCCTGAGCCTTCCCCTCCCCAAATTGGAGGGACTCCGGAAAGCTAAGCCCTCTCTCTGGATCTTCCCACCCCTCCCACCTCCTAGGCAACCCTCCCCCTCAAACAGAACCCCAAGTCCTCATTTTCTCCCTTCATGCCCCCTCCTAGGTCCTTCATAGGTCCCTCGTAGCCACCATCCCTGAGTGGCGAATGTCTCTCAAAGGAAAAACAAGACCAAGCCATAAAACCGCTCCGATGTGCACAGCCCCGAGAAGTTCACAAAATGCCTCCACATACCGTGCCTCAGTCTGTCAGCTAACAGCCCTGCAAAATTCGAATTCCTACACAGGGGAACAGCAAGCCCCGGAAATGGCAGAGGACTTGACAAGATCGCCCAGCCTGTAGGCAGCAGGGACCACGGGGCTCAGCTGAACATGCCCGCTGCCATCTCCCAAGGCCTCCGTGTGCCTTCCAGTGCGGGGCGGGGGCGGCGGGGGGGGGGGGGGCTGCAGATCAGAGAGGTCTTTCTCCAGCAGCCA
>NW_024412427.1:17201915-17259599 GCF_014898765.1 Herpailurus yagouaroundi | reverse complement strand
TGGCAGAGGACTTGACAAGATCGCCCAGCCTGTAGGCAGCAGGGACCCCGGGGCTCAGCTGAACATGCCCGCTGCCATCTCCCAAGGCCTCCGGGGGCCCTCCCGGGGGGGGGGGGGGGGGGGGGGGGGGGGGGGCTGCAGATCAGAGAGGTCTTTCTCCAGCAGCCACCTGCCGACATCCCAGCTCTGTCAACAGTTATGCTGCAAGAGTTTGGTGATGGATTAGCAACACCTGCCATGGTTGTAAACAGGCCGTGGGCCTGCAGGGGCACTCTCCCATCTTTTCCCTGCGGTCCTCTTTGAGGAACGAAGCAAGGAGACCCCTCTTTGAGGAGGTGCGTGCGTGCGTGTGTGTGTGTGTGTGTGTGTGTGTGTGTGCGCGCGCGCACGCGCACGCGTGCATGCATACACTTTTGAGCTCTAAGGCATATTTCACATCTTGGGTTTGGTCTCCTTTTCTGCTGAGGGCTCCCCGAGGCCCAGGCTCTGTTTCACCCCAGGAAACATTCCCCAGGCAGGGATGGGGGCCCCTCATGCCCTGAAAGCTGCGCCTGCCTAGTGCTCTGTCTAGACTGTAAGGATCCAGCTCTGTGGGCTCGGGTCAAGACCCTAAGTCCAGTAAGACCGGTATGCTGCAGCATGTCCCTACAGAGCTAAAACTGGAATCCCTTGCTGGGCCGGCTTGCCCTGAAGCTGCCCTCAGCAGCTCTCCCCACCCTTCCAGGGGGCTCTCCCTGCCCTCTGGCTTTCCCTCATGAATTGGGCTGGTCATGGGATAAGCTCCCTCTGGCTGTCTGATCACCAGGACTTGATGAACCAGAGTGACTTAGGACACCATCCAGGTCTCTCTGACTCACCCCTGGGCTCTTTCCACACAGCGTTTTTACCAGGCAGGGCGCTTGGTCTCAAACCACAGCAATGGCTCTGGATGGCCTCAGCAGAAGAGGGATTTATTAGAAGGTTACAGGGTGACTTATGGGATTGATCAGAAGAACTGACCACTGCAAGCATGTGACCAGGCGCTGCCACTCCTGGCACCCTCTGTCTCTGACTGTGGCCGTGTTCTCAGCGCTCTCTGCTCTCTGTGGCCTCATCCCAGACTCAGAGCTCTGGGAAGCACTCCAGGGAGGCCGAGCTTGGTTCTGGACCCGCACCTTTGTCACTGGAGAAAGCAAGCCCATAGTGCCAGGTACCTCCAAGTATAAGGGGAGGTTTCAGATACTGGGCAACCAAAGGAGGTGAAAAGGACCCCCACATCACTCCGTCCTTTTAGGATCTGTTTACAAGGAGCTGGGTGTTCCAAGCAGACCCCAACTTCAGAGGTCATTTTCTTTTCATCGTGTCATTTTTTTAAAAACATTGAAAATGTTTAATTTGCACACATCTTAAAATGCATACATCTTAAGGATTCTGCTCGATAAAATTTTAAAACTTGCCTACATACTGTGAAACTACCACCCGGAACAAAATATAGGACATTTCCATCATCCCAGAAAGGTCCTGTGTGCCCCTCCTGGTCAATCCCACCCCCCTCCCCAGAGGAAATGACCATTCTGATTTTAGCTTAGTTTAGCCTGCTCTTGAACTTCATACAAAAAGAATCATACAGTTTGTGCTCTTTTCAGTGCAAGGTTTCTTTTGCTTAGCATAATGCATTTGAGATTCAGCCAGGTTGCATGTGTTTTTTGTTTTTGGTTTTGGTGTGTTTTTTATGCTGAGTATTATTCCACTGCATGTACAGGCCATAATTTGCTTATCCATTCTCTTGTGGATAGACATTTGGATCGTTTCTAGGGTTTGGTCTTTAATAAATAAACCTGTAAACATTCATATACAAGAAAAATATACAAGTTTTTCTGTAGTCAAACATCATTGCCTCCCAGGGTTTTGATTTGCTGTCCTGCCCTGCTGGATTACTTCTCTGCCAAGTTAGCCACAGACCTCAGCTAGAAAGACAGATGAATGGAGTTTCCCCATAAAATCACAGTCCATATTCAAGATGGAATTTCTCATGCATGGCCCTAAACCTGCTCCTTCCACACTCTTCCCCATGTTACTGTATTTCCAGACTAGTTGCTCAGGCCAGAAACCTTGACTCCTCTCTTTGTTCACACCCTTCAACCAAGCCATCGGCAATCCCATCATCTGTGCCTTCAAAACACCTGACTACGTATCTCCTCCACGCTGCCAGCCGGTCTGGACCACCATCACCTGTCACCCGGCTCTCTGCAGTATCCCTCTCCTCTGCTTCCACCCTTGTTTCTCTCTCCCACCCCCCACTCCTCCCCACCCCCAGGTGATTCTCACCGGAGTAACCCCACAGAGGCTAAGAAAGACCATGTTCTGCCTCTGCTTGAGACCCTCCAGTGGCCCCCCACCCCACTCAAAGCAAAAGCCACAGTCCTTACAATGTCTGCAAAGCCTTATGTGATCTCTCCCTGCTACTTCTCTCCTATCATCCCCTTTCCCTTTCTCCTCTTCAGTCATACCGTGCTTGTTCCTTTAATATACGAAGGGTGCTCCTGCCTCTGGACTTTTGCACTGGCTGTTCCCCTGAATGCAAAGCTCTTCCTCTTTTATGGTCCACGTGACTCCCTCCTTTACCTTCCTTCAGCCAGATCAACTTTATCGGCTCTATTTTTCTCTAGAACATTTACCATCATCTGACACAGTCTGTTTACTGGTTGACATGTTTGTTGTCTGTCTGTCTGTCTGTCTGTCTGTCTGTCATCAGCACGTCAGCTCCACGAGGGTAGGGCTTTTTTAGTTTGCACTTGTGCCTCCAGTGCCCAACAGCATTGGCCTTGTCATAGGCACCTAGCAGGAGACACGTAGAGACACAGGGTGTACATTAAAATGAGAATCAAGTGTGGCATCTTCTACCTTGAGCTCATTATTTGGCTGTCGGATTCTGGAAGAGACTAAGAGCATCATTAGGGCTCTCCCTGCTCCCCACCCCAGAGATTTAGCTCACTTTGGCCTGAGCCCCCTGTTTCATAGCCTGTGCAAATCAAGAGAACACTCAGAGATTGGATGAGGCTTTGGGAAATGGTGAGGTGGAGCCCAGCCTGAGGCAGATAGGTAGAGTCTGGGCGGGCAGAAAGGACAGCATGGGCTGGCATGGGGCAGTGCCACTCAGGTGAGATACGCATAGGGGATTAGGATTTCAACATATGAATTTTAGAGGAACACAACCATTCAGTCCATAACACTGTGTGAGCTTGGACAAGCCACTTAACCTCTCTGAACTTCAGAGATAATAATAGCACCTGTTTCATAGGGGTGTTGTGATCATTAAATGAGATCATTCTTAGAAAGCAATTACCAAAGCACCTGATCCATGGTAAATGTAAAATAAATATTTACTATTTTAATCACTAGGGTTCTGGTCATTCAGTCCAGGGATTATGCATTCTATGTCCCTAGGGGTTGAGCAGACTGGAGCAGGGTGAGGTTGGAATTTTAAGAGAAATACACACTGAAAAAGGTTAGGCTGATCTGATTTTCAATGAACAGACTCATGTGAGCTCCTTGGGATTTGGGGGCCACATGAATAGCAGATAACTCGTTTTGACTCTGACCACTTCTGGCTGCCAGGACCTGTGATTTTTTTTTTTTTTTTTTTTTTTCCTGAGAGCTTTCTCTGATTGCTTGGCCTCATCCTGTCTATCTGTAACCAGAGAGTTAACATCTTACCACAATAGCCCTCAGTTAATGACCGGTGGGAGGTGGCATATAAATACCCCAGCTCCCTCACCCCTCAGAGGCCAGAACTCACATATGCGCTCTGCCCTGTCTCCCAGCCTTCTCAGCAGGATTAAGATCCAGTCACCTACAATGACAACCTAGTTCAAAATCCACCTTGCACTGGCTTCGTTTTCTTCCCAGTCTCACTTCCTGAATTTCCTGTGGGTGGTCCTGGGATTATTCTGCAAATAAGCTACTTGTATGACTTGTGTAATCCTTGTCTTGGGGTCTACTCCTGGGGGGGGGGTGGGGGTGCAGCCTAAGAGTCTATCTTTGATGAGTCTAGGTCTGCCAAGCTAGTAGTCTTCTGTAAGGTCCACACCAAGTCTGATCTCTGCCCAGTAACTCAAGCTGCCTGAAAATAATAGAGCCTTTGGGCTGCCCAATCAGAACCATCTCCATCCCCAGGCATTCAAGCTAGAAGACATCCTAAAGACAAATTTTCTCCATTTAAATTGCTTCTCACATACTCATGTAGAGATTCCTGTGTGATGGCTGTCAAGCCATCTTGACCTGAGGGCAAGGATGACAGACACACAGGTTCTAGCTCAAGTGCCACCTCTGATCAAACAATAGAAGCTACCTGGAAGCTCTATCCAGCGTTACAGTTTGCAGATATAACTAGAGATGTCTGCCTTGAGCACCGAAACGGGTAAGCAGTGACCTTATATACACCACCTTGGCTCTAGAAGTAAATTATTTCCTTCATGGTGAAGTTGGATGAATTTTTCTTTAGCCTTCCTAGTCCACCAAGACTATCTCTGCCTCTTTTTTTTTTTTTAATTAATGTTTATTTGGGGGGGGGTGGAAAGCATGAGCGGGGGAGAGGCAGAGAGCGACAGGGGCACAGAGAATCCAGAGCAGGCTCTGCACTGTCAGCCCAAAGCCTAACATGGGGCTCAAACCCATGAACTGTGAGATCATGAGCTAAGCTGAAGTCAGATACTCAACCGACTGAGCCGCCCAGGCACCCCTCTGCCTCTTTTTTCTTATAATTAAAACTTATTTATTATTTTGAGAGAGAGAGAGGGAGGGAGATGGTGCACACAAGGGGGAGGGGCAGAGAGAAAGAGAGAGAGAGGGGGAGAGAGAGAATACCAAGCAGGCTCAACACTGTCAGTGCAGAGCCTGACATGGAGCTCAATCTCACAAACTGTGACCTGAGCTGAAATCAAGAGTTGGATGCTTAACAGACTAAGCCATCCAGGCACCCCTATCTCTGCCTCTTGATGATCTACTTCCTTCATCTGACTTGCCCCATTCCAGACAATAAGCCTATATACTGAACATGGCCACCCATTTACTGGATGAGGAAACTGAGACTCTGAAACATTAAGTGACTCTCCCAGAATCACAGAATTTAAGGATGGAACAGAGGTTTTTATTCAGGTCTACCTGACACCAAAGGCCCCACGCTATACTCTTTCATAGAGAAGGCAGTAATAAAGGTCTTTAACCAAAGAGAACAGTCTGACATGTCTCTTTTAGTTTAGAGAAGTCTTCAGCCAACCGGTACCCCATCCTTTGTTGTCTTCACCGGCCAGGTGGAGTAGAAGGTTCTTTGGGGGCCAGCGAGGAGCCCTTCCCCAACTCCACAGCCGCCCTCAGTAATCTCTCTGCCAGGCTCTGGCTCTACCTGCTTGGGTCCAGACTCTCTCATCTCCACCTGGGAGAGCTCGTTTCTCACTTATTTGCTATCCTTGAGCAGCTGACTCTCAGAGAGGGCTGGAAGCCTCCTGGGAAAGCTGGAGGCAAAATTCTAACTGAAGCAGGCATGACTGGAGCGCTTCCAAACCTCTAAGTTATGGAAAAATCCAGCTGAGACCTTCCCAGGGTGGTGACTCAGCACTCCCACAGGCAGGGGGCTGCGAATGGGGCCTCGGGCCGCAGCCTAGGCCCAGAGCCTGCTGACCAGGCAGCCTGCCCACCCGGGTCTGGCTCACACCCTCTCCCAAGCTGCAGCTCAGGACTTCAAGTACGGTCCTGTTACTGCACATCTGGCCTCCTCCTACTGAAAGCTGACTCCCTGCTCTCGGAAGACTTAGGCCTGAGACTCACAGACCCATGGTCTCTTCACTCACAAGCTTGGCCTTCAACTTGCCCTTCCCTGCCCTTGTAGAGGTACCTACCTGGGCAGCTTGTTGCTGGTGTCGTGTTTTGTGGAATAAGACAGCAGCAAGGGGCGAGCAAGCAAGGGAGGGAGTGTGACAAAGTCACCAAGAACTTCCTAAAGGCTAGGACTCTTCTCCACTCCTCAGCTGAGACCAGGGGCCCTCAAGGATCATTCACACCTGCCAGCTTACCTCCTCCAACTCTGGACAATGCAGGGGTTCAGTGGGCCAACTTTGAAGTCAACTAGACCTAGCTCTAAATTCCTCATTAACAGGTATCTTAGATCTCATTGTCTAGAATCAGAACCCAAGATGCGAATTCTTGGGCACATGATTTACTGAGGAAATGATCTCAAGAGCAAGGGAGGGAGGAAAGCAGGACAAGGTAGAAGAAGATGCTCAGCAAGAATGGGGTCTCAGCTGGTATCTAACCTCTGTCTGATCCCACGGGGAGCTCTAGGGAGTAAGTTGTCCAGCACTGTCTCCCCTTGAGGTAAGCAGGCCAAACTTTTGTACCCCTGGGTCAATCAGTCATTGTCCATCCCTGAAGGATGGGGCAGTGGCAGTGGAAGAGGAGGATGTAAATTCCCAGAAGGTTCTGGAAAAAAAGCAATCCCATCAGTCACACGCAATCCTCCAGAGATGGTCTCAGATGTAAGCTTTTAGCCACCTCACTGGCAGCAGCTGGAGCAGGAGTCATTGGTTGAGAAAAGAGATCAAGTGGGGCATCAACACTGGCTGTAACACCAGGCAAGATTCAGTTGACTCCTCTGGGAAAGGAATGTAAAATCTACCACACATGTGGTAAGTGCTGGGAAGTAAGCACAATGCCCCCAGTACAAGGTAGGTCCTCAGTGACTAAAAGCTACCATTCCTGTTGCTTGGTAAAGTCATGTTAGTAAGGAGGTTAATTTTGTGCGTCAACTTGGCTTAAATGGGACATCCAGATATTTCTGGACATTTCTGGATATCTGGATACTTCTGTGAGGGTTCTTTTAGACGACATTAACATTCAACTCAGTGGCCTTTAAGTAAAGCAGATTGTCTTCCATAATTTAGGTGGGCCTCATCTAATCAGTTAAAGGCCTGGATAGAGAAAAGGCCTGACCTTCCCTGAACAAGAGGAAATTCTGCCATCAGATGTCCTTTGGATTGGAACTGTAACATCATCTCTTCCCAGGGTCTCCAGCCTTGTGGCACACCCTTCAGATTTTGGTCTTACAGCCTCCATAATCACGTGAACCAACCTATCCCTTCCCCTCCCCCCTTCATTCCCTCTCCCTATGTATTTTGGATTGGTCCACTTCTCTGAAGAACCTAGACTACTACACATAGAAAGGAGAGCAGGAAGTGGGCATCTCAGGGCTCAACATCATTGTCCAAGGGCATGGCCCTACGTACCGCCAAACCATGCTTGTAGGAAGCCCATAACACTCCAAATTCCTACACGTCTGAGGTCAAATTCTTGGGAATGAAGACAGAGCACCTCTCTCCCAGCCTTCTTGGCATCCACTAAGCTGGATCCCCCCAACAGACTCTTCAGGTGGGCACTCCACTTCTGAGGTGCCTCCCACCAGCCCTGCCTCCAGTTTTTCTGCACCCCATCCCTCCTTAACCTAAGGTGGTAGAGACATGAGCAGAGGAGTGAATCCCCAGAATGGGGAGAGAGAGGTCCAGAAGGGGCAGCACTTGGCAGAGTTCTCTGCTCCCATTCACTCCTGGTGTTCTCACCAGGATGCTGAGGACCCAGGCCATCTCTAGGGGACAAGACGGGATAGGAGAATGCCCAAAATATCCTCTCTTAATAAGCTTAGGCTCTATAATGTTCCCTCCTTTCTTCATGCAGTGAGGGCCCCCAACCCTTCCACATGTCATCAGGACTGACAAATGCATCATTTTGCCCTACCCTTGGCCTCCACAGAAAAGTTACCACCTTGGACAAGGGAGCGATGGTGACCACCCCCCTCCCTGACAGGAAGACACCCTAGAGCCTTGGAGAGAGATGGCCTTACTGACACCTTGATTTCAGATTTCTAGCTTCCAGAACCGTGAGAGAATAAATTTCTGTTGTTTCAAGCCACCCAGTTTGTGGCACTTCATTATGGTGGCCCTAGGAATCTGATACAGTGAGTCTAGCTGATACCGTCCACAGTTGCCAAAGTGCCAACCTCTAATTTTCTGAGGGAAGTCTGGGGATTAGATTCCAGAAATTGGTGGCCACACCCAGGGACTGCCCTCCTGTCAGAGCGGCCGGCTGCACTTCTCCAGGCCAATCTTCTACCTCGAAACCACCATTGCCCTAATATGGAAATAAAAGCTCGGGGAGGGTTGGTTACTTGCCCATGGTCATACAGCTGGCAAGTGGTGAGGCTAAGACTTGAACTCAGACGGATTCTAAAGCCTAGGTTTTTGTGACATGAGCCCCAGAGAGTATCCCCATCTGACACCATGTCAGCAGCCTCATCCTCAGAGCTCCATCCCTGCTGGCTCATCTCACGGATGTTTCCCGCCCTGAGTCAGAGCAGCTGGAGACTTTATGAGCCTTCTAATGGGCTAACTACCTGATAACTTGATTATGCAAAAAGCCACATGTGAAACTCCCGCCCTCATAACCACATCATTTATAAGGAAATGAGTCTACCTTCTCCTGAGGCCTTTGGCTGCCTGCCCTTCAGGAAGGCTCAGTGGAGCTTTTCAGGTTAAAAGGAGGAACAAAGAGGGGTCCCTGTCCACCTCCTGCTCTGCTCCCAGTCCCAGAGAGCCTCAACAGCCCCAGGCCTCCTTCCAGTCTGGGCCTTTTTGCGGTAGGGACCCAAGGGGGCAGGAGGCTGAAGAGAGGATGAGCTGGGGCTGGAGGTGGTCACTGGGGGTGGTCAAGGGAAGCAAAAGGGGAAAGGAAGAGAAGGAAGTGGCAGAATAAAGACATGGACAGACAGACAAGAGGGAATGGAGTCACAGCAATCTGGCTGCAAGCGCTGCTACTCTATATGGACTCTCACATTGAATATTGGGATTCCCAAGCATGTTTACACACACACACACACACACACACACGTAAATGCTACATTATTTTGCATACTTTTAAGCTTTGTATAAATTGCAACATCATGCATATTGTTATGTAGCATATTTTGCATACTTTTAAACTTTGTATAAATTGCAACATCATGCATATTGTTAGGTAGCATGCTTTTTTCACTCCGATGATACTTGTAATTCTTGTTCATTTTACCTGCTGCCTTCCACTGTGCGAATGTATCCAACTTAGATGAGCATTTTGTTTATTTCTAATTCTTGCTATTTCAGAGTACGCTGCAATAAATAGTCTTCTACTCATATTCTCCTGCTCATGCAAACGTTTCTCTAGGTCAATGGCTGAGAGTGGAATTGCTGGGTCATAGGATACGTGAGCCTTCTACTCTATATTACCTTGCTCTCCAAAGTCCTGTACCAATTTGCACTCCCTTGAGCAGGGTGTGAGATCATCCGCTGTTGTTGCCTCACACAGATCCCCTTTGCTGGCTGGGACACCCCTGGCCCAGCTGCTGTGCATGTTGGCTGCTAATGGCTCCCAGATGCCTCCTCGCTGGAGAATTGCCCTTGGCCATGGGAGTCTCCCATCTTGTATATTCCAGGGCCAGAGTAAGCCTCTATTCATCTTTGTTTATTGAATTGGGTCCAAGGAATAGGAATTAAAGGTGGAGGCAAGAGAAGGAAGCCACAGTTACTGTCTCCTCCAGGCTTGGTCCTCCTAAGCTCTAGGAAAAGGAAGACATGGAGAGAGGAAGAAGAGCAAGAAAAGAGGGAAAGGCTCCAAGGAAGAGGAGAGTGGGGAACATGTGCCTCAAAGCTGCTTCCCACGTCAGGTGGGAAGGAGGATGGCGACTGGGCAAGCCTCCCTCCACTTGTGACAAAGATACTGAAAATCGCACTGCATCCCTTATTTGGCCTCTGTCACCCACTCCCCTCTCCCTCCTCCATACCCTTGTCTTTCTTTTTCTTTCACACTGATTCTCTGAATCTGTTCATTCACCTCATTTGCTCACTGTTTGTATCTCGAGTGCAGCAAACATCGCCCAGTGCCTGGCAGTAGCTCAATGTTTATTACATGAATTCACAGATGAATCTCATTTGCAATTTACAGGGAACTTTTAATAGGGGACAAAATGCTTGATAGAAGTTGCAAATTTATCACTTTTCCCCAACCAGCTACTACATTCTACACTTAATGCTCATCATGCCCAGGAACTTCCAAATATAAAAACCACAGTCCTATTTCCCAGAACAAACCTAGTTTCTCTTTCTTTTTCCCCTTCCTGGTCTCAGAACCCTGCTTCCTCTCTCTCTCTCCCTCTCTCTCTCTCTCTCCGCGCCCCCCCCCCCCCATCCCGGACTCCTTGAGAAGGCTCCGCCCACCCTGTGCTCTGCCTGGAGCTCCGGACCACACTCCCTTCCTCTGTTTTTACCTCAGGGTCACTTCCTCAGAAATAGCCCCACCCTACCCGTCTCCTCCTTACGGTTCCTCTTGTTCCTTCCAGAGGCCCCTGTCACTGTTAGAGTCATCTAGCTCCCTCCAGCTCTGTGCCCCGTCCCCCCCACCCATGATCGTGTGCACACACACACACGCTCACATGCATGCACACACACTATAAATATATACTGTATATAAAGCCACTGAAATATCTTCTTTGTATTCTCCAATTTAGGTAATAGCCTCTTTGCCACCTTCCCCTTCCTCACAGTGCTGACTTCCTCTGGGCAGGTATTGCCAACTCACTGCCCCTTTATTCTAGACCCTTGACCGTGGGCACTGTGGTAGGCAGAATAATGGCCCTCCAAGATATTCCTGTCCTAATTCTCAGAACCTGTGATCATGGTGCTTTATTTGGCATAAGGGTCTTTGTGGTGTGACTAAATCAAGGATTTTGAGATGAGGTGATTATCCTGGATTATCCTGTTTAGTCCAGTCACAAGGATCCTCATAAAGTAAAGAGGGAGACAGGAGAGTCAGAGAGGGAGATGTGATGATAGAAGCAGAGGAGAGAAAGAGAAAGAAAATTTCAGCTATTACACTGCTGACTTTGAAGATGGAGGAGGGGCCACAAGCCAAGAAATGCAGAAAGCCTCAAGGAGCCTTTGAAAAAGGCAAGGAAACAGATCCTTGCCTAGACAGAACCTCCAGAAGGAACCCAGAGCTGCCAAAAATCAAGAGCTGCCTTGATTTAGGTGCAGTGAAACCCATTTGGGACTTCTGACCTCCAGAAGTGCAAGATAACAAACGTGTATCATTTTAAGCTACTTTGCTACCGCAACAATAGGAAACTAGTACAGGTACGGATTTGTACAGCTGCAGTAGTTGTACAGTGCACTGCCTGAATAGCTGTTCATGGTAGCCTACTTTGGTGCTGCCCCTGCATAATGCCTTTGCTGGCCGCAGTCAGTGTGTGACTGAAGGATAGTGGTGCCCTTTAGCAATTACCTTAATTTAGGTTCCCTCGGAAGCCGGAAGCCGACTCTCAGACAAAAAACTGGATGCAAGAAATTTGAGAGGTGATGTTAGGAAACATTGGTAGGGGAATGAGGAAGTAAGACAGGGAGGGGAAGACAGTCAGTAAAGGTACCTTATCAACAAGTTACCAGTACAGGCAACTACAGTTCAATTCCCACAAGGAATTTTGGGAGCCAATGGAGAATATGCCGCAGTTTTACCTCTCCCCGACCCCAGGAGGGAAAGGGAGCTGGGATGTTTATACACCTGCTCTCATCAGTCACTGGTTGAGGGCTGTGGAAGGGGTGATGAGAGAGTGTTTTCATCTCTGGGCGGCATACCCAAAACCACCTTCATGCTTTGAAGAAAGCACTCCAGCAAAGAGTCCCAAACAGTGAGATAGGTACCTGTCCAGCCAGCAGTGCATTGCCCCTCAAAAATGAGGGACCCCCACATCCTGGGCTTCCATACCCTCCGGGACCAAAGTGGAAAGAATAGAGGCTCTGGTTTCTAATCCAGGCACCTCTGTGGGATTCTGTAGACTGTCTCTCACTTTGGGTTTGTCTGGTATTTTATTATGATTAGATCGAGGTAACAAGCAATATTGTGCCTTTCTCAGTGCATCATGTCAGGAGTATGCAAGGTCAGTATGGCTATTACTAGTGATCTTAACCTCGATCCCTTGATTATAGTGGTGTCTGCAGGGTTTCCCCACTTTGATATTTTTATAATTAATAACTATAATAATTATAAGAAGTATGCTGAGGAGATACTTTGAGATTTTGTTGCCTGCCAAATTTTCACCTACTAATTTTAGCAACCATCAATGGACCTTGCCTGCAAATATTATTACTGTAGGGTTTACCTAATGGGGGTTTTCGATTTCCAGCATTTTTAGACCCAGTTTTAAATTCTTTTGCACCTCAGTCTCCTCATCTGTAAATGGGGATAATACTTTTTCCTGCTAGAGACAAAGAACAACATTACATAAAAATAAAAGGATCCATCCACTAGGAAAGCACCAGGATCCTAAATGTGTACATGCCGAAAAGAGCCTCCAAATATATGATGCGAAAAACTGATAGAGTTGAAAGAAGAAATAGACAAATCCACAATTACAAGTGGAGACTTCAACCCCGTTCTCAGCAAGTGATAAAACTATTAGAAAATCACTAAAGATAGAGAAAAACTCAACATCATCAACTAGGATACTGGCATCTGAAGAATACTGCACCCACCAATAGCAGAATACACATTTTTTTCAAGAATTCATAGGATACTTACCAAGATAAACCATATCCTGGGCCATAAAATAAACCTCAACCAATTTAAAATAATTGAAACCTTATCGACAAAGTATGATCTCTGACCACAGTGGAAGCAAGGTAAAAAATCAATAATGGATGGACAACATGCAAAGCTCCAAAATTTAGAAGCTAAACACACATCTAAATAATCTATGGGTCAAAGAGGACACAAGAGAAATATTTTTTTTAAAGGCTGAACTAAATTAAAATGAAATAACAACATATCAGAATGTGTGGGATGTGACTAAAGCCGTGCTGCATGGGACATTTAAAGCACCAAATGGTGGGGTGCCTGGGTGGCTCTGCCAGTTAAGCATCTGACTCTTGGTTTCAGTTCAGGTCATGACCTCATGGTTTCATGAGTTAGAGCCCCGTGTTGGGCTCTGGGCAGCACGGAGCCTGCTTGGGATTCTCTCTCCCTCTCTTTGCCCCTCCCCCATTTGCACTGTCTGTCTCTCTCAAATTAAAAAAAAAAATTTTTTTTTTTATAATAAAGCACTATAGGGTGCCTGGGTGGCTCAGTCAGTTAAGCGTCCAACTTCAGCTCAGGTCATGATCTCACAGCTCGAGGGTTCAAGCCCCATGTCAGGCTCTGTGCTGACAGCTCAGAGCCTGGAGCCTGCTTCAGATTCTGTGTCTCCCCCTCTCTCTGCTCCTCTCCTGTTCACTCTCTCTCTCTCTCTCTCTCTCTCAAAAATAAACACTTTTTAAAAATTAAAAAAAATAATAAAGCACTAAATGCTTACATTAGAAAAGAGGAAAAGCCTCTAAACAATAACCTAAGTTCCTACCTCAAGAAACTAGGCAAAATGACAGCAAAATAAACCCAAATCAGTCTGAATAAATAAGGAGCAAAAAAAAAAAAAAATTAATGAAGCTAAAAATAAGATAATAGAGAAATTATTGAAACAAGAAGCTAGTTCTTTGAAAAATTTAATAAAGTTTATAAACTTTTAGCAAAACTGATGAAGGTCAAAAAAAGAAGACAAATATTACCATATCAGAAATAAAATAGGATATCACTTCATTCCTGAAACGATTAGGAGGATAATAAGGGAATGCTATAAAAAATTTTATGCTCATAAATTCAGCAATTTAAAAGAAATAGACCAATCAACCTACCTGACTGCCAAATCTCTACCAAGATGGAATAGATAATCTGGGTAATCCTATAACCATTAAATAAATTAAAAAATTTTTTAATGTTCATTTATTTTAGAGAGAGACAGACTGCAAGCAGGGAAGAGGCAGAGAGAGCATGAGAGACACAGAATCTGAAGCAGGGTCCAGGCTCCAAGCTGTCAGCACAGAGCCCGACACAGGGCTCGAACCCACAAACCGCAAGCAAGATTGTAACCTGAGCTGAAGTCAGACGCTTAACCGACTGAACCACCCAGGTGCCCCACATTAAATAAAATTAATCCATAATTTAAAAACTCCTGCAAAAGAAATATCCAGGTCCCTATGGGAATTCTAACAAGCATTTAAAGAAGAATTAACACCAATGTATACAATGTCTTCTGGAAAAGACATTTTCCAGAATTTTCCAGAATTCTAACAAACATTTAAAGAAGAATTAACACCAAGTTATACAATGACTTCTGGAAAAGACATTTCCAGAATTTTCCAGAATTCTAACAAACATTTAAAGAAGTAATACCAATTTATACAATGTCTTCTGGAAAAGACATTTTCCAACTCATTTTACGAGGCCAGTGTTATTCTGATACCAAAACTGGACAAAGACTGGAAGAAGCAGCAGAAGGGGAAGTGGGAGAAGAGAAGGAGGAGAAAGTGAGAGTTATAAGATGAATAAGCTCTGGTGATCTAATGTACATCAGGGTGACTGTAGTTAAAATACTGTATTATATATTTGGACGCTGCTAAGATAGTAGATTTTAAAAGTTCTCACCAGGGGCGCCTGGGTGGCGCAGTCGGTTGGGCGTCCGACTTCAGCCAGGTCACGATCTCGCGGTCCGTGAGTTCGAGCCCCGCGTCGGGCTCTGGACTGATGGCTCGGAGCCTGGAGCCTGTTTCCGATTCTGTGTCTCCCTCTCTCTCTGCCCCTCGCCCGTTCATGCTCTGTCTCTCTCTGTCCCAAAAATAAATAAACGTTGAAAAAAAAATTAAAAAAAAATAAAAGTTCTCACCATACATACAAAATATAACTATATGACGTTATGGAAGTATTAATTAATCTTATTCAGGTAATCATTTCACAATATATACATATATAAAATCACTATGTTTTATACTTTAAACGTATACAATGTTATATGTCAATTACATCTCAAAGAACCTGGGGAAAATAATATAAATTTTATATGGAAAGGCACAGGACCTGGAACAGATCAAACAAATATGTAAAAGAAGAAATATCAAGAGGAATTAGTATACCAAATTTAAAGAGTTATTACATAGCTATAGTAATTAAGATTTTATCAGGGTGCCTGGGTGGCTCAGTTGGTTAAGCATCTGACTCTTGATCTCAGGGTCTTGAGTTCAAGCCCTGAGTTGGGCTCCTGCTCGGTGTGAAGCCTACTTAAAAAAAAAACAAGTTTAACAACAACAACAACAACAACAAAGACTTCGTGGTATTGGCATAGGGATAGATATATAGGTCAATGGAACAGAAGAGAGAACCCAGAAGTAGAGTCACACAAATATCCCCAATTCACCTTTTACAAAGATGCAAAATCAATTCAACAGAGGAAGGGTAGCCTTGTCAACAAATGGTGCTAGAACAATTTGACATCCAAAGGCAAACAACAATAACAAAAAAAGAAAGAAAAGAAAGAAAGAAAGAAAGAAAGAACGAAAGAAGAAAGAGAAAAAGAGAAAAGAAAGAGAAAAAGAAAAGAAAGAAAGGAAAAAAAAAACCCTTTAACATAATATCATACCTTGTACAAAAATTAACTCAAAATGAATCATGAACTTAAATGTAAAATTTTAGAAAAAATCTTAGGAGAAAATCTTTAGGATTTTCTTTATCTTAGGATTATCTTTAGGCCAGATAAAGGGTTCATAATTTGACACCAAAAGTATAATCCATAAAAGGAATATTTGATAAATTGGGCTTCATCAAAATTAAAAACTCTGTGAAGGAACCTTTAAGGGGATGAAAATAAAAGCCACAGCCTGGAAGAAAATATTTTTAAGCTACATATCCAACAAAAGACTAGTGTCTAGAATATATAAAGAACTCTGAAAATTCAACAGTAAAAAATCAAAAACAAACAAAACCCCCACAAATAATCCAGTTAGAAAATGAGCAAAAGATTGGCCAAGCGGTTCACCAAAGAAGTTCTACAGATGGTTAATAAGCACATGAAAAAAATGTTCAACATCATTAGCCACGGGGGAAATGAAAAGAACATGTTCAACATCATTAGCCACAATGAGATATCACTACACACCTACCAGAATGGCTAAAATAAAAAGTTGTGGCACACAAAATGCTGGTAAGAATGCAGAGAATTTGGATTACTGATACATTGCTGGCGGGAATAGCAAATGGTACAGCCACTCTAGAAAACAATTTGACAGTTTCTTATAAAATTCCATATGACTCAGCAATGACACTCCTGGGCATTTATCCCAGAGAACTTATGTTCACACAAAAACCTGTACATAAAGGTTCATCACTATTGTATTGTTTTTACTATTCATAATAGCTCAAAATGGAACCAATTGAGAGTCTTTCAATCGGTGAATGGTTCCATAAACTGTGGAATACTACTCAGCAATAGAAAGGCATGAACTACTGATACATACAACTTGGATGACTCTCCAGGGAATTATATGTAAATAAAACCAATCCCCAAAGGTTACATGCTGTATAATTTCATTTATATAACATTCTTGAGATGACAAAATTATACAGATGGAGACTCTATTAGCAGTTTTCAGGATTTAGGGACAGCATGGGGTGGAGTAGGGTAGCAAGGATATGGGTATGATTATAAAAGGGCAGCATAAGGGATCCTTGTAGTGGCTAAACTGCTCTATAGCTCAACTATGGTGGTGATTACATGAATCTACATTTGTGATAAATTTCATAAAATGGAATACACACACACACATGCCTATAAAACTAGAGAAAATTGAGTAAGATTGGTACATTGTAGCAATGTCAATTTCTTGGCTCTGCTATTGTGCTATAATTATGCGAGATTTTACCATTGGAGGAAACTGAACGAGGGGTACAATGATCTTTCTGACTACTTACAATTTCATGGGAATCTACAATTATCTCAAAATAAAAAGTTAATTTAAAAAACAGTCCACTAGAAAGAAACCTAGAGGAATATATGTATATGGTATAACATATTTAAGAAAATACAAAGATTTGAAAGAAAGCACTCACCCATACCTACACTAGAATAAATCCCCAAACTGAGTGATAAGGAGAATTACATGATGGTGGATACCTGAGAAAGTTAGCTCTACATCTTGCCTTTTTTCCTCAATGAAACCCATATCAGCCTAGAAAATCCAAGTGTAGAGATAACCCTGGATAGAGCTCAGGATGGCAATAAGACCTCCCAGAGGAGATAGCTGTGTGCATGCAGCAGGTTGAGTCAACCTTGTCAGGGCTTCCAAGAGTCAGGAAAGTGTGGAAATAACAGAATGAGTTGTGTCCATCTGTGAATAGCCCAGAAAATCTGAAGAGTCCTGGATAATCCACCAAGTGCTCTTAGCCCATCACAAAATGTTAGAATACCCCATTAATTAAGAAGGGCACAGGAGGTGGCTGAGAGACAGCCAGCCCCCAAGGAGTCAAGCAGTCAAGAATGAGGGTTGGGCCAGCAAGGATTTGTGTGAACTGACCACCAAAGACAACATCAAGAGAGCACATCTCATGTGATGCTGATGTGGACAGTGATGATACAGACCAGAAGCCACCTGCTGACGCTTTGGATTTCTGAAAGCCTCCTGGAAACGGGCAACAACTGATTGATATTAAGGTGACACCAATACACAGTGAAGTGCACAATAGAAACTGAGTTCAATTTAGGTTGTGAAAATTGAAAGGTATTTCTTACACGTCTGCATTTTCCTGCTGAGTTGCACATCCATTACACCAACAATTTGCTAAGAGAGCCAAGAGTTCTAAGGTAATAATACAAGCCTGTTTTACCAACTGTCTAGAGAAAAAGCTCTACTGTTCACATCGGGGACTCTAATAGAGGAGGGGGAAGATGCATGGGTGTGATTCAGCAGTGGGGATGTGGCCCTGTTTTGGGGTGGTCTCCATCCATCCTATGAGGGGGCAGTTTTACCTCTCAGAGTTCCCCTCCTACTCTCAAGGCAAAACAGTTCTCATCCTTAGAATTCATCTAGTGGGACCGAGGGGTTCGTTGTCCTGGCTGTCTTCTCAGACCCTAATCACAGAAGTCCTCAATGCTCCTCTCTGAAGCTGGTTTCACTCTCTCACTGGTGGGGCAGGGCATAGCTGATGGTGTCAATGCCCCACACATCTCTTATGGCACTCACTACTGCACACCAAATGCTGCTTAATGTGAACACCTGTAACTTTCTGCCTGAGGGCTTTTTTTCTGGTGGCAAGAACATTCTTGATCCACATACCAGGAAAGCCAGAATGCTGGGGAGTTAAGGCCCCCAGAAGCAACCCTCAACCAATGGTGAAAGAAGAGTTGGTAGATAAATATCCTAGCTTCTTCACTCATTAGGCTGGACAGCTCTGGGTTGTGAGTTCTGCAATAGATCCCAGAGTCCCAAGAGAGTGGAGTTTTTGAAAAAAACAGTGATACTCCCCTTGAAAAAAACACACCCTATATTGGCTCCCTTCCCTTCCCTGTCTTCATTCCCCTAAGCAGCGCTTCCAGAGATCATCTCCCACATCAATTATTAGCATTTGAATTCTTGTCTCTGAATCTGCTTCAGGGAACACTGAAAACAAGATTAGTGGTAATTGATGGCTAGTGTGTCAAACCAACTGCACTGTGTAAAATGAAAGGAGCCAGACTCAAAAGGCTTTATACTGTATGATTCCATTCATATGATAAATTATATGATACAACTATAAGGATGGAGAATAGATTGGTGGTTTCCAGGGGTTGAGGGAAGGAGAGATGATTGACTACAAAAGAGTTCCATGAGAGCATTTTTTTAGGGTGATGGAACTGTTTCTGTAGCATGACTGTGGAGGTGGTTAAATGATCTATGCATTTTTCAAAACTCATAGAATGATATATCATGAATAAATTTCACAGAGGCACAAATAGCCTTAAAGACACATGGAATTCTTGCCCATTCAAGACATGCCCATTCTTTTTTTTTTTTTTTTCAACGTTTATTTTATTTTTGGAACAGAGAGAGACAGAGCATGAACGGGCGAGGGGCAGAGAGAGAGGGAGACACAGAATCGGAAACAGGCTCCAGGCTCTGAGCCATCAGCCCAGAGCCCGACGCGGGGCTCGAACTCACGGACCGCGAGATCGTGACCTGGCTGAAGTCGGACGCTCAACCGACTGCGCCACCCAGGCGCCCCAAGACATGCCCATTCTTGACATTTACAGAAGATGATCTAGAAGTCCAGGAAGGGAAAGAGACTTTCCCAGCACAGCCACTTCAAGCCAAAGCCAGGACTGGATACCAAGTCTCAACAGTATTAGGCTAGAAATCTTTTCAACAATAAGTGGGGTCTCTGTCATTTAGCCAATTTACCTCAGAAGTCTGTACCTCAAAGAAAAACTGGTTACAAAGTGCTACAGTGTCAATCTTAGTAATGACACCTTGGTAATGACAATCCTTAACATCTCTGTTTCTTGCATCTCTCTGCTCCTATCCTCCTAGGTTCATACTATATCAGCCTCACAGGGATTCCCCACAGTGTTGGATCTCCTTCTTCCTGTATTCTGTGTCATTCTCTTTGGTGTAGTCTCGTTTTGGTAAAGCACATACTTCAGTTACTTCCAACTAATGAAACCATGAGATTGTGCATATCTGAAAGTCTTTATTCTACTTAGTTCTTGATTGATAGTTTCACTGGGTATAGAATTCTACATTGGAAACAAATTTCCTTTAGAATTATAAAGATATTACTTTAGTATTCTACCTGCCAGTGTTTCTGGAACAGTTCCAGTGAAGAGAAGTCTGAAGCCATTCTGATTCTTGAGACTTGGTATATGACTCGTTTTCTTCTTTATTCAAGCTTGTGTAATTTTCTTTGTCCTCAGGGTTCTGAAGTTTCACAAGTATGTGTGTTGTTTGGGCCTATTTTATATGTTGATCTAGGCACACGATGGGCCCTTTCAACCTGGAAATTTGTTTTTTCAGTTTGAGAGATTTTTCTTGATTTATCTCATTATTAATTTCCTCTCCTCTCCTTCTAGAATACATGTTATTCAGATTTTAAGCTTTCTGGACTATTCCTTCTGCATTCCTCTTTTCTTTCCTATTTTTCATTGTTTTGTCTTTTGGATCTATTTCTGGGAGATAACCCAGACTTTATTTCCTAAACCCTCTATCGAGTTTCATTTCTGCCATCAGGGTTGTTTGTTTGTTTGTTTGTTTTTAAAAGCTTATTTTTGTTTCCTGTCTTCTAAAATAGCATCTTATTCTTGTTTCATGGATGTAATATCTCTTATCCTTGAGAATAAGTCTTTGTTTCTTCCAAGTTGTTTTTTTTCTATTTCTTTTGGTTGTTAGTTTGCTTGCTTATTTTTATTTGTTTTTATTATTATTTGTTTCTTCTCTTGCATGTTAGCAGTTTTCCTCAGATATCTAGTAATCTGTAGCAGATGTTATTGGTGGCCTACCCATACCCTCAGCTGCTGCGAATGTTGGTTATTAATGGATCAGACTTGCCCCTTTCTCTAGAGAACTGACCTCAGACAGGAGCTTCCTTGTTTGGGAGATTATGGCCTCCTCCCTGGCAGCCCACAATCAATGATTGATTAATGTGTGGGCACAAAACAGCCCTCTTGCTTCAAGGCGAAATCAATCCTGTCATGCAATTCACACTCCAGGGCTCCCTGTAGGATCAGACTGAGGCTAGACTCCAGCTGAGACCACATCCTTGCTCAGCTCCTTCCGGAGGAGGTGAGATATGAGGAGTAGAGAAGGTGTCTGCTGAGAGCTCACCCTCAATAAATCGTGTGCACCTGAATCTTCATTTAAGCCTCTTTTCTAGGGAATCTAAGATGATCTTTTGCTGTCTGCTTTTGATTAAGAGCAAAGCCCTGAAAAACTTATTGAAGTGTGGGAGTCAGATGTGTCAACTCAGAGATTCACTGTAGGGAGACATGGGTTGTCATTTATTGAAAATTCTAATGTCAGTATCTTTAGTTCTTTCCTTTTGGACTGGTCAGAATTCCAGAGACAAGGGATGGAGTGTGGCTGCCAGGGATTTGATAAGTGAGCAGAAAAGAAAGCTGAGGATCTGTCTGCAGTGAGTAAATATTCATTTAATGGCCCTGCTCTTCACCTGAAACCTTTTGTTCTCAGCTGTTCCTGATGTACCCAATCCAGAAACCTTGTTTTACCCTCTCTGGAGACTACACTTCCAGCCTGTTGGGAGAGGGGCTCTGCAGTATGGACAGTGGTAGAAGAGAACTAGGATTTTAACTGTTTCCCAATCACCTTTCACCCGATTTTTCTGATATTGGCTTGCTCAGTTCCAGAGGTATCTAAGACTGCCAATTCCTTTATTTGTTTGCTTGGTTTTGGCTGTTTTTGTTCTGTTTTGTTTTAGGATTTTGCCATGAAAATAGGGCTGTTCTTTGCTTTTCCTAGGCTTTTAGCTTTTTGGGGGGAGGGGAGTGCTGCTAAGTCAGTTACCACTCATCCATCTGTTTTCCAGCTTACAAAATTGTTTTTGCCATTGTCTCCCTTTCTATTTTCTCTGTCCTCTGAGTTTGTGTCTTTTTATTTATTTATTTTTATTTTTTAAATGTTTATTCATTTTGGATAGAGAAAGAGAGCTTGAGCAGGGGAAGGGCAGAAAGAGGGAGATAAAGAATTAGAAGCAGGCTCTGGTCTCTGAGCAGTCCGCACAGAGCCCAATGTGGGGCTCGGATCCACGAGCTGCAAGATCATGACCTGAGCTGAAGTTGGATGCTTAACTGTCTGAGCCACCCAGGTGCCCCAGGTTGTGTCTTTTTAAAAAATCCATTGAGGGGGCACTTAGGTGGCTCAGATGGTTAAGCATTCCGACTTCAGCTCAGGTCATGATCTCACAGTTCATGAGTTATGATCATGTGGGTTGGAAGGGCAGAAAGCCAAGATAAACTAGGGAAAGCTGCTTAGAGGAGGTGCTACAGTAGCAGGAGAAGCAAAACATAGGTTCATTTTTCTAGGGAGAGAGTTCATCCCTTCTAGCTCTGCTTCTATGACTCTGTGATGCCAGCAGTCCTTCCAGAAAGACTGCCTGTCTCTCTTTCCTGTCCCTTGCTTTGGGATGAGGTGATGATAGCAGAGAGCTATTTGGGTAGATCAGATAGTTTCAAATGGGGGAAGAACCACTACAGTTCCTTTTTCCTAGAACAGTTTGTGGGCAAAGATATCACCCCACTTCACTTCCTCTTTCAAGATCAGACCTAAGAACAAAGAGAAAAGGTAGTGACACAGCTGGGTGGGAAAAGAGGGGTGGGAATTGTGGTGATGGTGGTATCCTAATGTGATGGTAGTGGTAGAGGCAGGAGGAGCTGAGCTAGGTAGCATGCCTTGCTGCACAGTCATAATTGGAAAGTTCCATGGTGGTCATCTATAAGCAAAAGGGAGATGGATGTCAGTAGGTAAATACTCCAGCCTCATCAACATTTGGAAGGACAGTGTTGAGACTGTTCCACAAGGTTTCTCTGAGTTGCCAGCAGAATGGAGCCCAAGTCACCCAGAGCAGTAACTGGCTCATCAACACACCTTTGTATTGGCTTTTCTCCCTTCCCTATTCTGCTTTCCCATTTTCCCCCTTCTGTTTCCTGAGATTACCTCCTAAGTGAATTACCTGAATTCCAGTCCTTGTCTTGGGTCTATCTGGGGGAGAACCCACACTAAGACAGGTGTACTCCAATCCAGTAGCTAGTCTGAGCAGGCTGCACCAGCCCTGAGGAATTGTGCCTCCACTTTCTCCATCTACAGCTGGTCTCAGCTAGCTCCCACATGGAATCCTGAGCACATTTATGTTTTGAGGGCTCTGAGTTCTATTTGGGTTATTGGGCCTGTGGGTGCCAGAAAGGCAGAATGGATTGCTGGTGGCTAAGGAAACAGAATCCCTGACTCCTGTTTCTGAGGGTAGACATGGCTTTACCCAAAGCTACCATGCACATGGAAGCCTACACTTCCTCCCCCACTTGCACTGTTTTCGTTGTATGCATACATCCTTCATCAAGAAGCAATTCAGGACTCTATGGGCAGGGTCACACCCCACCTAGAGGTCCACATGGGCTATCAGGAGGGTTCTTGTAGGAGGAAGCCCAGCAGGAGACTTTGGAATTCTCGAATGAAGGGGCTCAGGGAACACAAGAGTATGCCTCAAGCTCTCACAGAAATGGTGAGGACTCCTCTGCTGACCTAGTCCAAAGTGTCAAAGCATTGAATGGTCAACCCTTGGAAGGGTTATTCAGAGCTCTAGATAATTAAGCAGCCAAATCATTGGCCAATATGAGGAATGTGTTTCTGGAATAGTGCCCACCACTCAAGAGATGGATAGGCCTCACAAGGAGGAGAGGATGGGTAGAGGGGCTGAGCTGAGAACAACCCACATGATATCTTTGATTTCTAGCTTCTCTTTGAAAGACTGATTTTGCCTTTATTGATCACACAGTCATTCAACAAACTTGTATTGAGCACCAGATCCAAGATGACTGGTAGCCCTTGGTCCCACAACAGTTACCATTCAGAAAGTTACTGTTCCAAAATTGGTTACTAACATTTGACTTAAAATTAGATGCCATTTATTTTCCAGAAGACAGAGGAATCTTGAAGGACTTTTGACCATGTGGGTAAGGGCAATTTTCTGAGTTATGGGTTGGGGGGGGGTGAGGAAAACGCTTTAAAAGAAGTATAAGGTAGGCAGAGGACTGGAGGGAGGGGGAAGAGGAAATAGAAGGAGGGACATCCTCTGAAGCCCTAAACAGCGAAGGCTTCCCCACTCCTCCATCAAGGAACAAGGGACCATGTTAGCTGAGAAAGCTACTACTTCAAGTCCTGGATGCCTGCTGTTTTGGGGTATGCACCTAAACTGCCCAGGCCTCTCTTAATGTACCCACAATCACCCCACATGCATTTTGTCTAGGTGGGGGTGGCTGGGTATAGTGAGAGGGAAGTACAACCTTCTGTATCAGTAGGCAGATAGGATCATGGATCAGCTTGTGAATCTCCAGCTGGAGACACAAGGAGACCAAAAAAATCTGACTTCTCCAAGAGAAACAAGGAACAATCTATTATACTCTCTCTCCTGAGTTTCACAAGGACAAAGGACATGAAGCTAACGCCACTCCACCCTCAACCCTATAGCCTTCTTGGACTGGAGAATTTCTAACCAAGCTTTTTAAGCAAACAAATAAGACAGGTTTTCAAACATGTATCAGTGGCAGCAGGGAAAGGAAGCCACAAGAAGGGAGGAGAAAGCAAAGAGAGCTTAGCTCTTCTCACACCTGTGGAACCTTCCTGGCCTACCAGGGAATATCACCTGCCCCAACAACCATTGTTGGTGATTCTTTGCCAATCACCTGCTAGGTCTTGAGAAGACATTGTTCCCATCATTAAAGGGTTCACATTCTGGTTGGGGAAGAAAATACTAGCAAATGAGTATGAATCCTAAGTGTGCCTGGGGCTGGGATGGACTTGGGTACAGGACCCAGAAAGTTTCCAAAAGAAAGTCTGTCAACAAGGTAGGGATAGGAAGACTTCATTAAAAAGTGACTATGGGGCACCTGGGTGGCTCAGTCAATTGAGCATCCAACTCTTGATTTTGGCTCAATCATGATCTCACAGTTCGTGAGTTCGAGCCCCATGTTGGGCTGTGTGCTGACAGCACTGAGTCTGCTTGGGATTCTTTCTCTCCCCCCTTTCTGTCCCTCCCCCGCTCATGCATAAACTCACTCTCTCTCTCTCTCACTCTCAAAATAAACTTAAAAATACATATTTTAAAAAGCAACTATTAAGCGTTCCTAGATAAGCTTGCTTTCCTAGCAGAGAACAGCAAGAATACAGGCACTAAGGGTGAAGCATCGTGGTGCTGCTCTGGAAATGCCTGGAAAATAAGGATCAAAGTACTAAGTGGGATACTTTAGAAAAAGACAGTAATATGGACAGATTTGCATATAATGAGAATTGATTTGCATGGGAATCAATAGGCGGGGAGAGAGATGAGGAGGCCCAGTTTAATCAGTGACAGGTATCAGGGCACCTGGGTGGCTCAGTTGGTTGAGCGACCGACTTCAACTCAGGTCATGATCTCACAGCTCGTGAGTTTGAGCCCCACATCGGGCTCTGTACTGACAGCTCAGAGTCTGGAGCCTGCTTCAGATTCTGTGTCTCCCTCTCTCTGCCCCTCCCCAGTTCGCACTCTATCTCTGTATCTCTCTCTCTCAAAGATAAGTAAACAGTAAAAATATAAAAATTTAAGTTTAAAAAGTGACAGGTATCAGCAAACCACAGTTGAGAAGGCCATCCTGGTAACAGCTTTCATTGAGATCTAGAAGGGAAGGTAGAAGGAAAAGCCCCCTGAAGTTCTTTCAGGGCAGGGAGGGATAAGTGTTGACAGGCAGCTTTAGAGGAAGAATGGGTCTCCCACATCCTTCCTTTTTCTACACCCTATGCAGCACATGCCTCCAACCATCTCTCACCTTGGAGGCCTGTAACTACTGAGTAACTTCTTGAGATGTTCACTGATGTTTTTGTCTTTACTTCCCCCTTGCCGGAGGCTTATGGTTTGCCAAAGCAGAAGGAACTTGTCTACAGGCACTTTCCACGATGACTTTTTGCTTCCCAAAATTAAGCCACTGAGTTGTTTATGGCTTAATTGAGGAAAACCTGGAAGGTAAGAGAAGGAAGGAGAGCCTCAGAAGGGGACAGGGGGACTGAGCTGTACCCTCACACTCAGCTGAGGAACCTCAGAGGGGAAGGGTGTGAGGCCTCCTGCAGGCTCCCAGCATCGACAAAGATTTCTGTGGCCCAGGAGTGGCAAAGCTAAAGGGCTAAGAAAAGAAGGGTGTCTCCACAAAATATACTGCCTACGAAAGATGAGAGGCCTGCACAGATCCGTGGAGCTGCAAAACTTGAGGCTTTGATATTACAGAAAAGGTTGAGCCCACTCCAAAACCAAGGTCAATTTCTTGACTGCCCTGTGGAATGACAGCTGGGGGCTGAGGGGACCCCAAACAAACAATGTAATGCACTCTTTCTTGCACACACTTCACTCTCTGTGCAGATTCTGGGTCTCATCTCCCACTATGGTTCCAGCATTCATCTGACAGGACCTGCTGCAAGAGAAACGGAGGGTGGGGGCGGTGTGCGCTGTCTTTCCATCAAACTAATGGGCATTCCTGTGCCCCCGGAGACTGGCAGACTAGATGGTAGGCAGGAGGTAGCGTCCCAAGCCCTTTCTTGAAAAAAAAAGTTTATAGAACATGCAAAAATACTAAACAGATGAGAGAGTAGGTAGATCTGTCCGCGGCAAATCGGCCGGTGGAGTATCCGCCCCCACCCTCCAGTGGGCGGGGCGGGACCAGGCCGGGCCGCCAAGCGTTGCGCGTGCGCACTGCAGACTCTGAAGCCACAGCGCCCTCAGTGAGGTGGGCGGGAGCTGCCCGGGCATCCGGGTCCCTCACCCCGCCCCCGCTGCATGAATGAGAGGCGCGGTGCCCGCCCCTCCCCCGCCGGGCCCGCCCCTCGTCGGGGGCCGCCGAGCGCAGTCTACCGCCGCCACCTCAGCCGCGCTCTGTCCCGACGGACGCTCGCCGCCAGCAGTCTGCCGCCCGTCGCCCGCCTCCCGGCGCTGACCGTTCCGCACACCCGCCGCCGCAGCCGGCGCACCCGAGTAAGTGAGGGAGCGAGGGCGGAGCGCCGGGGGCCGTCGCCCCCGGGCCGGGGCTTAGGGGACCGGGCGGCTCCGGGTTCGGGATGCTGAGGAGACCGCGGGCCCGCGCCAGCCTCCCCCGTTCACTCTCCGGGCGTTTCGACGAGGAGGGGTGGCACAGCGGCCCAGGCCTCGAGGGACGCGGAGGGGGTCCCCCGGGGCCGGGGGTGCGTCCCGCACAAAGGGCGGCGCGAGGCTGTCTGTCACCCGGAGGTCACAGAGGGAAGGTTCGCGGCTCCCCGCACGCCCCGCTAGCCCGTGCCCGGCGTCGGTCCCCGGGCTTGGGTGGCGGCTTGGATAAGCGGGGAGGCGAGGACGAGGATGGTGAGGACGGCTGCCTCCGCTCTGGCGATGGGAACGCGCTTTAGGGGGCGCGGCGTGGCAGTGTTTTCCTGGTCCCCACCTGCCCCTCCCCTTTCTTTGTGGCGTTGGTCTCGTGCCCGTTTGTCACTGTGCGTATGGCTGTGGGCTGGGGTGAGACCTCTTGCCTCAGCTTACCCATTAATTAAAGTCAGGTGGTGGCCCCCTGTCTGTGGGTGGGGGCGTGTGTGCTTCCATAGGCCGGAGACCCTCCTTTGTTTCTGGAGACCTAAGTGTGTGTGTGTGTGTGTGTGTGTGTGTGTGTGTGTGTGTCCCTCCTCCGTGTCCCCTATGAAATGAGAGAATCAAAGATCATTAAAAAGGGTCTGAAGAAAAAGAGACACTACTTCATCAGACCTCCACCCAATTCTGCCTCTGGTGTTCTTTAAACAATATTGTATGTTTCTTACTGCAAAACCAGCGTGTTTTAATTGAAAGTGAATGTTTTTATATGTTGGTTGGAAATTAATATTCTCCTCTCTGTATACCTACAACACTTTGCTTTTTGGGTTTAGTTAATGGAAATATGCTCGTATATGTGTGTATGGGAATACTCCAGGACGTATAGGACACCGCCTTTGGGGTTTCGTTCATTGGTAATGTCAAGGTACTCACTCCTATGCACGTCCACAGAAATACTTCGGTATATCTAGGACACTGTTTTCTCAGCTCCTCAGTACAAGCAGATTTTGTTTCTCCCTGCCTCCCTGTGTTAAGAAGGTGGTCTCTTCACCTCCTTGCTGCCTTTTTTTTTTTTTTTTTTTTTTTTTTTCTAAATGCTTTGGCAAAGGGTTTTATTGCACATTCTCCTGGCATGCGCCCTTGCTTTGATCTGAATTTTCCTGTGTTCTGTTGTCTGGTTGTGTGGCCCAGCTCAATGGCTCCTCTTACAGGACTAGGGGAAAACAGAACACCTTTTATCCTTGTCCTCATCCCCAGAGAGAGAGGGAAGCTCTGCGGTTCCCACAGACTTGGGTTCCGTGGGCCGGACCGCCTCACTTTGTTGTCTTGGTGGAGTTAGGAAGAGTTACAGTTGATGCAGACCGATGAAAAGGAGGCATTAAGAGCACCAGTTATTCCTTGCTGTTTCAGTTGGACCTTTCTCTCTTTTTAAACCAGATGTTATAAGTTTTAGAAGATTGTTGGTTGCATTTTCAGTTTCTTTTTTACTCTTACGATTTTGCCGAGTGATAGGAAATTAGCTACACTTGTTGATAAGAAACATATTTCCAAAATATATTTTTATGATGATCTTTTGATTGAACATAGTGGTGGTAAAAAAAAAATAAGAGGATCTTATTGGGTGATGTGAATAATTGAATTGGTTCAGTTTTAAGATTCTCTTTAAGCTTATTTTTTAATCACGTGTATTTTAATTCCTGGTGTTTTTCAGTGCAAAATGAAATCCAAACTTAAGCAGTCTTCCATAGCATGTGTTTGTTTATGAATATTTCCTCTATTAAAAACATTTGCTTTTAATTTGAAGGGGAAATTTTCCATTGGTTGGATAAGGATATTTTATTCTTGGTAAAAGTCTATGTTAGCATAGTCAAATTCTTTTTTTGTAGAAGTTAAAATTAGTAAAGGTTGGCTTTTCAGTTTGGAGAAGTTTTGATTTTATGGTAGAATTTAAATAAAATTTCAATGTCATTGACTTAAAAGAGGTTAACTTACAAATAAAGGCTTCATTAATTTCATAAACTAGTGTCACTAATATTGAAGCAACCCCGATAATTTATAACTGCCGGCATGAAATTTTTTTTTTAGGAATTCCCTTAAAACAAACCACAAGGGGAAGTCTTAGATAAACAGAGTAGTATAACCGGAATTATCACTGAAATAGGCTTGCATAGTACCGCAGTATTGTGGAACTTTAATTTTGCAAGAGTGACTTAGCTATTATTTGTATCAAGAAAGGAACTGAAAAACATCTTGGCCATTTTATTCAGTCATGTTGTTAATCAAAGTCTTTACCGACCCATAGATTAGCATTTGTGTAGTATGATGTTTGAAGGAAAATTCTAAAGTAATGTCTTTGTCATGAAAATAGATTAAATTATGTTAAATGTTGTTTTACTAGTAAATGTATTCTTTGTTAGCAATACTAATATTGTTATGTCAGTGATGGTAATAGCATGTATGGTGATACTTTTTTACTCCAAACTGGGATATGTTGTCCCCCCAACAATGTCTGATAACAGAAAGTAGAATTTTGTTTTCTGTTGAGCATTTTCTATCAATAATTGTTTTGTTTCAAATGGTAGCTCATTTAAAAATCAGTAATAAAGTTATGTTATTATAATGTATTAGTTCAAACTATATGGAATTGCCAGTTTTTAGATTAGGGAGTAGTGAAAAACCAGCAATTTCAGAATGTTGAACCACCTTCAACTCTCAACACTTCCTTCGGATATTTACCTTTATAATGTTTAAACTTCTTGATTATCTGTCATTCGACATTATCTGCGGAGTTCTATTTTGGAAGTTGAGGACTTGGTTGTCCTATATAACCATCCTTCCATCCCCCCACTCCTACCTATACTTCCCAGTCAAGTCAGTATTCAGTATTTATATGACTGACAGTGTACCTGTTGTTCACAGATGAGCCCTGTAGGGTACTAATAATTACATTTGCTGTCTTGTATGACTTTTGTTTCTCTAAATTAAATAATTGCCTCTTTTGTTTGTTTTTCATTTGCTTAGTTTTCTTTGTCCCAGTCACTGACTCATTCTCAAATTCTGACAAAACTAATAATCTTTCAGTATTTCCAGGTAATCTGTTGTATTTCTTTTTCCTAGCTGTCACCTAGGACTTCCGTTTGTCATCACTTTGGGAATTCCTTTTGCCCTCCTACTGTGTTGGATCCTTTATTTCCTGGATCCTATCTCTTCCTTATTCTTTAGCACCTTCCTGAGAAAGGGGACATACAAACTGAAATTCTTCCTGAATTCAGAAGATGTGTATCTGGAAATGTCTTCATTTTACCCTCACACTTGAGTAGTGGTTTAGCTGAATATTGAATTCTACATCAAAAATTAGCCACCCTCTTCTGAAGGCATTGTTCTGTTGGCTTCTGGTATTTCTGTTAAGAAGTCCAACCCAAGTCTAATCCCCATTCTCTTTTTTCTCCCACTTTGGAAGATTTTAGGATGTTTCTGTTTTAGGATCTAGTTAACACAGAGAAAGTTTCTTCAAGCCATGAAATGGAATCACCTCTGGAATCTACAGTAAGACTATCCAGTTCATTTTTTTAAATCCACCTTAGGAAGTGACAGAACCATTCATGACCAAAAGGAAACAATCTTTAACCCTCATAATTAAATATATCATGACTAAATACAACAAATATATTACTTACAAGAATTTCTATTCTGAGAAGATGGAGACAAATGGAGCTACGTAGATAGACAACAGTTTAATTGGACATTGTCAGTGACTGTGATATAGCTCATGGATACATATTTTTTATTTTATTTTTTAGCCTTGAATTGTTTTCTTTTTACAGTTGCCTTATCCCTCATCTAGCTTTTCCTTGAGTACACATTAAGTGGTTGAATATTAGAGAACTTCAGATTCATGACCAGAAAACTGAAGTAGGCTCTCAGCCCAGGAAGGCTATCAGATTCCTAATGTTTTTGCCTATAACCATTTAATCATTTCTTCTCACTCTTTAACTCATGAGCAGCCCACCCTTCCTCATGCAGATAAGCAGGCTTCATATTTCATTGAGGTTTAGAAGTTATAAGACAGATACCACTCAGCTTCCCTTCACTGAATCTAGAAATCCACCTTTAGGGCCCATGTTTTCTTCCTATCAGAGGCTAACTTCCCTCCTTTCTGTATTCCCCCTCATACCTACTCAAGGACTTCACTTCTGAATATATGCCTGTCTTTTGCATCATCAGCAGCTCTCCAGGGCCACTATCCATGTCAGCATGCACACATGCTCTGACATTGCCCATCTTTAAAAATAATTTTAAAATTACAACAGAATTTAAAACTTCCCCCTGACCTCCCATCCATCCTCTTCATTTACCTTCATGGTTAAATGTCTCAAAAGAGAACTATACATTTCCTCCCTACCTCTTTGTAAGATGTGTCACTCTCTGAAATTCTGTTGTTAACGGGTGTGTGTGTGTGTGTGTGTGTGTGTGTGTGTGTGTGTGTCTTACCCCCTTGGAACATCAGGTCCAAGAAGGCAATGACTTCCATCTGCCCTGTTTACCACCATGTCCCTTAGAATAGCAACTGGCACAAGTACCTACTCAATGTATGGGCAAAAAAGGGTAATACTGACATTTTTAACCTGGTAGACTAGCTCTTGCTTTTAAAAAATTTTTTTCTGACAAAAAAATCAGTGTTTATTTTTTTAATTACCACCTTATGCTACACTTAGAGTGGAAAACATTACAAAGACTATATTAATTGAATTTTTCTCTATATTACATTTCATTCTTTCATAAGTATAACTTAATACTGTCATTTTTGCACCCAGATGCTTGGAGTTGAATTCCAGCTCTTTCAGTTTAGCCATGTGATCTTGGACAGGTTTCCTGATGACTGTGTTTCCTCACCTGCAAGATGGAAATAATAATAGTACCCACCTCATATGTTTGTTGTGTGGGTCAAATGAAATAATATGTAAAATGCTAAAGTCAGTGCTTGGCATGGGGGTAAACACAGTGAAAATTACAATTGCAGTCATTTGTATAGCCTTCTTCAGTTTCTAATATTTGATCTAATATTTTTGTTCAGAGTACTTACATCACATAAGGTATATTGGCTATAAATGTGACTCACCTGTTTTTGTCCTTTTTCTGATTGCTTGCATCTCTATTCCTCATATTACCCCATGTGATAGATTAGTAAAATGATTTACAATTGATAGGTGAACACCCTGTAGCAAGTTCTGCACTTCCCAACAGTTGGTCACTTAATAAATCATTTTAACACTTGATAAAATATTTTTTTTTATTTCAAGCCAAATCCTGTTCTTTGGCTTGCCTGGAAGTGAGGCCCTTTCTTCATGTTATTCCACATTAAGTTTTCTAATATTTCTAGAAATGGAACTTTTAAAACACCCAATACATCATTAATAGATATTTTTTCAGAAGTAGCTGTAAGACACTGTTGTTTTCACTTAACTTGGTGGCTGGGAAGATAAGTATATGTAGCAATACAAAGTCCACTTTTAGGGACTTTGAAGGATACAGACAGGCTCTGTAGAAGTTCAGAGTAGAGTGAGTCAGGTCCTGCAAGCCTTAAGGGATTTTTACAACTTTTCTGCATGTTAAATTGTCTGTTTAGCCTATTTCCTTATTATTTGACTTGATCTTTACTTTGAAAGTTTACCTGATAATCATGGGACTAGTTTAGATTTTAAGGTAGATAATGTACAAGCTAAAATTGAAAGCAACTTTTAACTTGAGAAATTATTTCTTGAAGTAATTGATTTAGCAGTTATTCTGCCTCTTTCTTTTCTTATCTAGGTAGGCAGTGGGGATTCCTCCAATTATCTGAGCATTTCGGAGAGCAGAGTGTAGTGCTTGGTAAATTTAGGGTTCAAAAAGAATGCCAGATGGTTTGAAAGGAATTGTGAGCACTCCAACTAGTGCCGTCCATTGAAAGCCAGCTGGCTGAGTTTCCCCTGCTCTGGAGGTAGGAACCAGACACTTTGTTCCATGCCAGCTGGCCCAGGAGTAGCTGGCCAGCGGCCTTACTTTTGGTTGGTCATTCCTGGGAAAACCAGCCTGGGCCTTCCATCTGCCCTAAGGACGGTCTGACACCAGAGAGTTGCTCTCTGCCTCCATGGTACTCCAGAGAGTTGGAGCAAGCCTGTGTGGCAAGGAAAGAAAGCTACTTTTTAGATGCCATTACAAGTGAATCTCACATTAAATTGTGAATTTGCTCTGAAAAAGTGTAATGCAACTTGAATTTTTATGCATTTAGTGCTATTAGGTGTATTAGAGTTGCTTACTACTAAAGTAACCATAATGAATGTTTTTACATTGTAAATAACTTCCAGTTTACCTACCTACTTTCCAAGTTCCTTTTTTTATTTATTGTCTTCTTTTTTTAAGTTTATTTATTTTGTGAGAGCATGCATCCAGGAAGGGCAGAGAGAGGGAGAGGGAGAGAGAGAGAGAGGGAGAGAGAATCCCAAGTGGGTTCTGCACTGACAGCCCCCGCTGAGGGGCTCGAACTCACGAACCTGATTAAGAGTCAGACACTTAACTGACTGAACCACGCAGGCACCCCATTTATTGACTTAAAATGAGGTTTTCCTGTTCTTAATCTTCTAAAGTTTTGGTCATTCAGATTAGTAAGTTTTCACCTTGTCAAAGAACTTGCTCCTGTATAAACCATAGGTTTCTGTAGAAGGTTAATTATGTGTGTTGCCTGAAAATCTGTGTCTCATTTTGTCTGTTATTTATGTTTTCACAACTAGGCAGGTGTTTATATCAGATACAGTTCTTCTATTAGCAAACTTAATGTCAGAATAATTTGGGTGTTCACTTTGGCAGCGCATATACTAAAATTGGAATGTCAGAATAATTTGAGAACAAAAGAAGTACAAATATGGCATTACAAGTATGAGCATTCAGTTCATTTGATGACAGTGTTTATTGAATTCTAAAAATTAATAATTTTGCCAGTCTATCAGTATGCTTTATGTTACCTTAAAAAAAATTTTTTTTAATTTGGAGATTGAATGGTGCTGCGTCATCTATATTTGTTAAGTTCATCTAGGCAAACCAAAAAATTATGAACTATTTGTATCTCTTTATTATTTTCTCCCAACTCTGAGCATGAAAAATTATGCTCAATGATATAAACTTCAAATAGAATGTAGGTGTCCTATCCAAATAGGCTCTTCATCTTGAACTGAAAGAAAAAGTTTGGCAGATAATGAAACACCAAAGTATGAGCTAATGTAGTTTATAGGAAGTGGGTGGGAAGGAAAATCAGAGGTGTAGGCTTTCATTCTTTTCCTTTAGCAGGAAAGAAATTGCAAAACTTCTTTGGAAATATGCTGGAAAGTCTCATGCTTGGCTATAATTAAAGTTTTTACTTAAAGTTATTAATTGTCCTTGAAAATAGGCCAGGATGAATTATTATGGCAGTAAGAGTGATTTTTTTTTTAATCATAGAACAGTAGATTAATAGCCAGGGGCAATATTATACCCAGAAAATCATCCTTCACATTAGCTAACCTTTACAAAATACCTTTTTTGTCAGTAGCTTTACATGTATTGCTTATTTTCTTCTCACAGCAACCCTCAAAGGATTTTTCATAGATGATAAGAGGTCTAAGAAGTAACCTGTTCAGGTTCACAAGGTCAGAAGCCAAGTTTAGAACCCAGGTTTTCGTCCTCCAACCCACCACATGTCACAGTTGATAATGTCAACTTTCACAAGAATACAGCTCTTTCCTATTCAGATGCTGTCCTGCACTGGTACTTTGAGAAGACTGTTGATAAAGGGAATTCAGAGACTGTTGCAGAAAATAGCAAGCAAATAAGGAGAGATTTGAAGAACCTGTACATTTTTTAAAAATCTCTTCTGATGCTCTTGAAGTAATTAACCATTGCAGAACTACACAATAAACAAAAATGAAGCAAATAAAAATAACTAGAAAGGACTATATAGTTTCCTAGTGTTGTCATAACAAATTATGACAAAGTGGATGGCTTCCAGGTTTCTCCAGTTCTGGAGATCAGAAGTCTGAAATCAAAATGTCAGCAAGGCTGCCTGCCACACTCCTTCCAAAGACTCTAGGAAAGAAACCTTCCTTGCTTTTTCCAGCTTTTGGTGATTCCACCCATTCCTTGATTTGTGATTACATAATTCTAATCTCTGCTTCTCTCTTCATATGGCCTTCTCTTCTTTCTATTCTAAAGACATGGTCATTGGACTTGGGGCCACCCAGACAATCCAAAATGATCTTATCTCCAGATTCTTAATTATATCTGCAAAGACCCTTTTTGCAAATATGGTCATATTCCTCAGGTAAAGATGTGGACATATCTTTTGGGAGGCCACCATTCAACCTGTTGTAGGGGTAAGAACTTCTTTAGTGATAATTTTCATTTTTCACTGCTGTATTACTCAGAATCCCAGATTAGATAAGTATTTGATAAACCATGATACAAAATGGGGGAAAGTCTTGAAAATATAGGATAGAAGACAAGTTCAGAGGGAGGTTTAGGGAATCGGAAGGTTTCATGGAGGTTGTATTGCTTATGACAGACCATGAAGAATAAATGGTCAAGATAGCCTGAAATGTGCAGATGGTGGAAATATCCAGAACAAAGATAGGGAGGCATATTCAGGGAACCATAACTAATGCATTTGACTAAAGTGTGGTACTTAGAGAAATAGTGGTGAATGGGGTTGAAAAGTCTGAGCCAATTCATGGGAGGCCTTTAGTGTTGAGTTGATGAATTTGTACTTTGTTTAGAGTTGCATATCCATGAGAACACTGTATTACAAAGGTTTCTAACAGGAGCCTTCAGAGCTATGATAAAATCTTTGGAAAAAAATCTACATTTTTTCTATAAAAAGATTTTCAGAGGGATTCATAACCCTAAAAAAAAATGTTAAGGACCACTGCTCCATTAGAAATGAAATGTTTTATGCTTTGAAGATGTTTCTGGAAGATTATTGATTTTTCTGTTTGGTTTACTTTGAACTACTTGGAAGATAAGAAAATGGAGCTCCAAGGAGCCTTAGTCAGCACTCTGTGTGGAATACATTATGAACATTGCATACTAAAAAGTTAAAATACTATTTCAGGAGGGATGTGAAGTAGGTCCAGGGTTCTTAGAAAAGCGATCAAATGATTACATAAAAAGAAAAAAATTCATAGCATTCAGTTCAAAATGCAGCTGTGATTTCTGTTTTCTGTGTCTCAATTTTTGTTATTTCAGTTCACTACCACCACCCATTTAGAACTCCAGAATTATATAAAAGCATGACACAATTCTGAGGAGAGAAAGCCAACAGCTGTGTTCTTAAAAGTTGTGTTTTTTTAATGTAGTCTGTGAAACTGCTTGTTCTCTGCTGTGGATTTTCAGTGGAATAACCTACTTCAGGAATAAAATGATATATTCTGTAGCTGTTTGAATGTCTTTGTCTGTTTGGGCTGCTATAACAAAATACCCTAGCCTGGGTGTCTTATAAATAACAGAAATTTCTCACAGTCCTGAAGGCTGGAAAGTCCAAGATCAAGGTGCCTACAGATTCGATGTCTAGTGAGAACCCACTTCCTAGTGCATAGATTGTACATTTTGCTTTTTTGCTGTGTTATCATGTGGTGGATAAGGGCAAGGGAGCTATCTGGGCTGGGCCTCTTATAAGGGCACTAATCCCAGGGTGTCTGGGTGGCTCAGTGTACAACTCAGATCTTGATCTCACAGTTTGTGAGTTTGAGCCCCACATAGGCTTCAGATCCTCTATCCCCCTCTCCCTGTGCTCCTCCTCTGCCTGCACACGAACACACTCTCTTGAGAGAGAGAGAGAGAGAGAGAGAGAGAGAGAGAGAGAGAGAGGCAGAGTGTGAGTGGGGGAGGGGCAGAGAGAGGGAGACACAGAATCTGGAGCAGGCTCCAGGCTCTGAGCTGTCAGCACAGCTGACATGATGTGGGGCTTGAACCCACAAACCAGGAGATCATGACCTGAGCTGAAGTTGGACACTTAACCTACTGAGCCACCCAGGCACCCCAATAAATAAACATTAAAAAAAAATAAGGGCACTAATGCCATTCATGAGGGCTTCACCCTCAATAATGTAATCACCTTCAGATACCAGTCGCATTGTGGATTAGGTTTCAATATATGAATTGAGGGTTGGGGGATACAAACATTGTCTGTAGCACTGACCATATGGTACAGAGAGAAAATTGATGTTTCTCCTTATAACTCGATTTCTAAATAATCAACTGCCATTGATTTTTTTTTATTGATCCATTTATTTTCTACCCAAGATTAATATTACTTAAAAGATTTACCTGTACTGTTTTTTTTTTTTTTTTTCAGTGTATGAAGTTTATTGTCAAATTGGTTTCCATACAACACCCACCTGTACTGTTTTTCATACTTCTCTGGTAGTGAGGTTCTTCTTTTTCATTTTTGTATTATAAAAAAATTGTAAGTATATTCAAAAGTAGATAGTACAACATACCTCCATATGCCCATCACAAGATGTTCAGCTGTTACCAGCGTTTTGCCACATTTGTTTCATTTATCCTTTTTTCTTTCACCTTCATTTGCTGAGGTATTTTTTTTAATTTTTAATATTTATTTTTTTTTATTTTAGAAGAGAGAATGTGAGCAAGGGAGAGGGGCAGAGGGGGAGAGAGAGAGAGAGAGAGAAAGAGAGAGAGAGAGAGAATGAGAATCTTAAGCAGACTCCATGCTCAGCACAGAGCCCAGTGCGGGCTCAGTCCCAAAACCCTGGGATCATGACCTGAGCCAAAATCAAGAGTCAGACATTCAACCAACTGAGCCACCCAGGCGCCCCTGTTTGCTGAGGTATTTTAAAGCAAATCTCCAGCATTTCAGTGTATGTACCCTGACATATTTCTAAATGTATTTCTAAAAAAAAGTAAAGACATTGTCCTATAGACCCCAAATGCCATTCTCACACCTAATAAAATTAACGTTTACTTCTTGGTGTCATCTAATAGATAGACCCTATTCAGGTTTGCCTGATTATCTCAAGAATATGTTTTTTAGAGATGTCTTGTTCATACCAGGATTCAAAGTCCCTGGACCACTTTTGGTCATTTTGTCTCTCGTGTCTAATTTGATCTAGGGCACATCCTCTTCCCACCCTCTCTCCCCACCTTTTTTGGTATGTCATGGACTAGTTAGTTGCAGGAACCAGGTCATTTGTCCTGTGGAATATCTCACATTTGGGATTTGTCTGTTGGCTTCTTCATGGTGTGAGTTTATTAATCTATTCCTAGTATTTCCTACAAATGGAAGTTAGCTCTAGAGGCTTGACTAAAATCAGACTTCAGTGCTTTGGCAAGAATGCTTAGGAGGTGCTTAATATTATACCACATCCAGAGGCCTGCTGTTGTGCCTGGCTACCCTGCTTGTAGTAATGATAAAAGACTCCACTGATGGTCATGTCAGTATCATATTTCATCCATTGCAGCAGAATGGTGATTTTCTTATTCTGTTATCTGATCCACATTTAGTAACAGGAATTCTGTAAAGAAGACTATCTCATCAAGTAGGGCTATTTAGGGTTACCCTGAAATATGCTTTGTATAAGAGGCTGTCAAGTATATTTTTTAATATTTTTTTAATGTTTATTTTTGAGACAGAGAGACAGAGCATGACCCGGGGGAGGGGTAGAGAGTGAGAGGGAGACACAGAATCCAAAGCAGTCTCCAGGCTCTGTTAGCACAGAGCCCGATGCGGGACTCAACCCACGAGCTGTGAGATCATGACCTGAGCTGAAGTCGGACGCTTAACCAGCTGAACCACCCAGACGCCCCTGTCAAGTATTTTTATAATAATTGTGTTCTTGATAAAAGATAATGAGTTTGAATCAGAATAAAAAGAATTGAGTTACTCTTTTGTTTTAATGAGTGTCACAGTGAAATTCTGAGTACTATAGCAAAATGTGAACGATTGCTTTTCTTTTACAATTGAGAATGTGGACTCCAGTTGCTCTGAAAGTTCAAGGTGTATATATGAAAGCCTGTTATAGACTAGAATCAAGCAGTGAAGAGGAAAGAGTACTAGATTAGGATTAAAAAATCAGGGGATTTCCAGAGTCAATTTGGCCCAGCCCCTGAATATCTATCCATTCATTCTTCCCGGGCTGAGCATTTTGTGTGTGTGTCCTTAAAATATTGTCAGTGTTTTTGTGAAATTGTGTGTAAAGAAATCAAAGTTGTATGTTGTAGAACTAATGTTTGAATATCTTTAAAGACAAGGAGAATTCTTTATTGGATATCATTCTTTTTATTTAAATTGTACTTTATGTGTCTCTTGATCACCATTTCTCCTAATACTTCTTGTTTAACTTCATGTCTTCATATTCTTATCCAGTAAAACTACTAAATAAAGTCATGCTGAAAAAAAAGCCTTACTTATTTGTCATGCTTCATTTACCTTAATCCAGATTGTTTTTATTCATCTTTTGAATTTGTGTGTTGTGGGGAAAGTAACCTTGATACCAAATGAAAATTAAAGAGGCCAGTGTTCTTAGCTTAGTGACCATCTCTAGAGAGTCTGTAATGTTACTTGAGAAAGCCGTTAAAAGTTTGTGCTAATATGATTTTTCATAGGCATACCCTTGCTTACTATTATTTTTAAATAATAATACCGTGTGTCTTTTCTGAAAGATAAAGAATGCTGTTATAAAGGGATCTTTCAAAAGACCATCAATAAGATCTATACTTATTTTTAGTCAGTTGAGCTAAGCATAAAAACTAACTATTCCTCATCAGGACTCTGAAATGGTTTTAGTATTGAAAATTATATTTTCCTAGGTTTCAGCACCAAAAAAACCCAACAAGAAACAAAAACAAAAACCCATTACCTTTTCCTACTTTAGAATTAACACAGATGCTTGTGGAACACCTACTCTCTTTAAGTCATTGCACTTACTGAGTAGTAGAGTTGATTTCACTATTAGGATGAAGATTGTTGTTGTTGTTGTTGTTGTTGTTGTTGTTGTTGTTGTTGTTGTTTTTAAGAGCCCTCTAGGAAATTGTATTTCAGCTGTTGCCTCCTCACCTTCATTTAATACAGCAGGAAGCCCCTGGGCCTGGGCCCCAAGATGCAGCCTTTGTCTTGTTTCCTTGTTTGTTAAGTGCTGTATGAGCTAGAAAGTGGTGGAGTACTGGAATTGTGGGGTTGAAACTCTCCTCTTTGGAGGCCACAAAGCTTGTGTATTCTCACACAAGGGTGGCTTTTGTCTTCTTAGGAATATCTCAATTATTTCATCCAGTATGCTGCTTGGATTTACTGTCTTGCCTTTATTCATATCAATAAATTCTTATTGAGTATCTTTTTTTTTTTTAATGTTTATTTATTTTTGAGAGAGAGAGAGACAGAGCTTGAGCAGGGGAGGGGTAGAGGGAGGGGGAGACACAGAGTCTCCAAAGCAGTCTCCAGGCTCTGAGCTGTCAGCACAGAGCCTAATGTGGGGCCTGGATCCACGAACTGGAAGATCATGACCTGAGCCAAGTTGGACACTTAACTGACTGAGCCACCCAGGCACCCCCTTATTGAGTATCTTTTAAGAGCCAGGTATTGTTCAGTCTGAATTTATAGAAATCTCACATGTTGTGGTAAATAACTCTTATTAAATAGCTCCAGTACGCTTAATGAAGTTAAGGTATAGTTCAATTCTGAATTCATTAGATCTGAGGTTGTAATTCTAATATTCTTTTTCTGACATTTTAAATATAATCTGACTTAAAAGTTCCTATAAAGAAAATGAAAACTGGCTCCTCATAAGGAATTTCAATACTTTCTGCAGGCTAATATAAATAAAAACAAATGTAGTGAAATCAGTGGAACTCGCATTTAGATTTTATTCAGACTAACTTTCCAACTCTTATAAACCTAGCATACATTTTTGCAGTTAATTACAAGTTTAATTTCCTAAAGGCAAAAAAGGCATGTGGTATTTAAGTTCTGGCCCTACTATTTGTTAACTGTGTGCTTCAATGAAGGTAATTCTAATGGAATGTTTCAGAGTTATTGAATTTATAATTGAGTTACTTCAGAGATATTGTGAGTATGGTCTATCTCATTTAATAAAGTGCTCTCCTAATGATTTTTGCTGTTAGGCAGTTTGATGGAACATGGAAAGAGTTGAACACAAAATGGAACACAAGAACAAACAATCCTCGCTACATGTCAGTGATCTCCTTTTCATAAGGATGAGACCTTATGCTGCCATTTTCACCTGGCTACTGAGCTGTGGCTGGTTCCATTCCAATAGCAGTCAGATGATATTAAAAAAAAATTGTTACCACTTAACTGCTCTGCATACTTTCTTAGCTTTTTAGGAGAGTCTGGATACATCATTTCTAATGTTTGTCTTAAGTCTGTTCTCTTCCCTCTCCCCTTTTTTTTAAACAGCTTTTCCGAGACATAATTTATAGCCCATACATTGAAAGTGTACAATGAGTGAGTGGTTCTTGGTATATTCAGAGTTAGGCATCCATCACCACAGTCACTTTTAGAATATTCTCATTGTTAATATTAACAATATTCTCATTGTTATTGGATTATCTCAAAAAGAAATCTGTATCCTAGCCATCACTCTTCCATCCTGCCCCTTCTGCTCGCCCGTTCTCCACCCTAAGCAGTCACTAATCTACTGTTTGTATCTCTATAGATTTTACCTATTCTGGGCTTTCATATAAAAAAAAACCAGACAATATGTGATCCTTTGTGATTGGCTTCTTTTACCTAGCATGATATTTTCAAGGTCTATCTATGTTCTCTTTTATAACAAAAAGAGATACTAAGATTCCTAGAGCTGGGAGTGCCTGGGTGGCTCAGTCAGTTAGTATCTAGCTTCAGCTCAGGTCATGATCTCACAGTTTGTGAGTTCAAGCTCTGCATCAGGTTCTGTGCTGTCAGTGCAGAGCCCACTTCAGATCCTCTGTCCCCTCTCTCTGCCCATCCCTCCAGTCACAAAAATGAGTAAACATGTTTAAAAAGATTCATAGAGGTACACTAACTTATCCTGTAGGGAGAAGAGATGAAATGATTTTCTTTTAAGTAAAGTTGACTGGTATCTCAGGACTGGTTGTCAGTCACAGATGATGAGAAAAGTTCTACAAATAGTTACTGTAACTGCCAACCCAAGAATGGTGTTCTAACATAGACTGTGGAAAAGATTCATTCATGTCTCAACATTCTTTTTAGCTTCATTTGTGTATGTGAATAATGTCATAATTATAGGTACATCATTCAATATGGATAATAAGATATAACTCTGTGGGACTGTTGTAACAAACTGTTGCACACTCTCATTTTTATTTGCTATTTTCCTTTTGTAACTAATTTTCCTGTTGAATATTCTGCATACCTCAGACATTATCATATAATGTCTGTGTTTACGTGCTACATGTTATGTGCTAATGTCTGTGGTTACATACTGCATTTTTTATTTTTATGTGAGCTTGGTGAGCTAAAGCCTAGATATTTTATTTGGGGATAACCAATGAGATGGATAGATAGATAGATATTAGTATAAATGTTGGAGATAGGATGCACAGAAATACAATCTTCAGAGCATCTTCCCCCTCAAATTTGTGGATGTAGTTAAGAAAAGAACAAAAAACAAAGGCCAGCCTTTTGACTTTGAAAAACCTGACCTCTCTGTGCCTCAGGTTCTTCCTCTATAAATTGGAGCAATTGGACTATGATACTTAATTAGTGCTGATGGTCTTTAACTCTGTGATTCTGTGAAGGTAATTGGTAAATGTACTACTGATGGGCCCAGACTGCTTCCTACATTACATCAAGAGGTTAGGGTGTTGTAATGTTGGATTTCCTGTGTTCTAATTAGTTATCTAATGTGGTGTCATGACAGAAGGCTAAATATCAATTTAGCAAAAATCAAATTTTTCTGAAATAGAATTTGGAGCCATGGTCTGATATTCCAAATGGACTATTAATATAAAATAATTTAAAATAATACTCACCCAGAACATCTATATATGAGATAAATATTCAGCTATGAGTAGCAGAAAACCCAAAACAAAAAGTGGCTTAAAACAAGATTAAATTTTATTTCTCACTCATGTAATAGTTGGCACAAGTCTGGTATGGAGCTCCATGACATCAGGGACTGCTTACCAATTGTCCCTTTTTCCTTCTTAGCACTCTACCCTCCCTCTTGGGTGTAAACCATATTCTTATTGAGCAAGATGGTGATATCCACATTACAGGAAGCAGAATGGAGAGAGGGATGAAGCAGAAAGTAGAAGGTACCTTCACTGCTCTGTTAAGCATAATTATGAGATATTTCCATGTGAATCATCACATGTGAATCCGTGAGACATATGGCCATGCATAGCTGCAAGGAAAGGTGGGAAGTATAGCCATGTGCCTCACTAAAAGTTCTACCTATAGTGGAAGAAAGGAAGAAAAGATACTGGGGGTGGGGAGTCCACTACAATCTGGTTGATGATAAATGAAAGGGAAAACTCAGGAGCATTTGCCATTGTATCTCTTCCATTAAAGAAGGAGTGTTTTCTATTTCTAGTAGGTGATACTGGTTCTCAAAATGGAAATATCATTTTATAGGTGAAGAGCTGACAATGTAATGGGAACATCTCTTAAGAATATGTGATTCTCTTTTCTGTAGCTGGGTTAATGCATAAGATCTTCCAAGAGAGAATTGCTAGGTCAATTTCCTGGTTTGAATTCATGAGTTGATATTATGATTCATGAATCAGGCTCTTGTGAGTTTAGTTAGTGTGAATTTGTCCCACTGAGCCCAGTAGCCCCCAAGAGAACTGATCAAGCAGAGAATAGACCCAACCCTAGATGTACAATGACTTTAGAGGGAACATATGCCTTGTAAGGCTTCATTTGACCTGAGCCACCCATCTTATTCTTGATCTTGAAAAGGGAGGAAAATTACAAACTTATAAATAGTCTCTAATATATCCACCTACAAAATCAAAATAATAGTGTTTTGCATGATGAAGATTAGTAGTGGTCTTGTAAAAAAATTTTTATATAGGAAAGAGCCTCTAAGGGCTAATGATATTGCAAGTCTTGACTCTTAAAAACCCATTTAGAGAAGAATTATTCACTGTTTTGGAATGATTATGACCTTTTCAGAATTTTTGAAAATACAAAATCAGCAGAACCAGACTCATCCCCAGAATATTGAAATAACATGTTTCATCTGTGCCATTATCTCAGCTGTTCCATAGTCTGCCTAAAATCCTCTTAAGGATGATGTCTTCCCGTATCTTTCTTAAAAGAACAAAGTGATCCCAGTAGACAAAGGAGAGCCTTTGAGGCTATGCATAGGACTATAATATCTATAAACCTGAGGTAATACAAGGTAAACTATCTATAAACTTAAGGTAATCATCACCAGTGTCAAAGTACCAGACAACCTGTACACTTCGCTGGCTTCGTAACTATTTGAGGTTTGCTAACTTAGTCATGAACATCTTAGATGGTGTTTTATGGCTGTAGAATTCTACAAAATTAAGATCTAAAAACTGATAGGCTTTTGATTTATACAGATCAGCCATCTATAACTGTTGTTGAAGAAATGTAGCTAAACTAATTCCCATTTCCCAGAATTCCCTATTCCAAGTCACATCAGAAAGAAGTCCACTTGTGGCCCAGGCTCAAAGATTTGGATTGGAACAGAATGGCCCAGGAAAACGTGGCCTAGACTCATATTATCCCTGACACGAGAAAATTCAGACGCTAATTCCAATGCTAACCTTGCAACAAAGAACTAGAAAAGACCCTGATAATGTTGATGAACACTCACTATATACCAGGTACACCCTCCAGAGACAGATGTGGTAACTATCCCCACTTAACATATGAGGGAATTGAGACTTGCCCACAGCCATAGTGAGGGAAATGGCTAAGGTTGAATCTGCACTTAATGCCTCTGCTATGGCATCTTCCATAGAGCTCACTTACTGCGGTGGAGCCCTCTGATTTACCCTCATTTCCTGGCTGATGAATTTCTAAACCACAGAGACATTGTTTTCTCTCATTTTAAGGCTGTACAATAACAGAATCTTCAATCAACAGAATCTTTTTCATTTGTTAACTTGTTCTTTTACTACTCTAGAAGTGCTTGTGGTTTACTTAACTTCCTTGTTTAGGTTTTAGTAAGTATAGTTTATGCCATGTAATCTTTCTTCTTCAGGGATTCTAAGCTGTACGAATGAATTCTAAAAAACCATTACCTTTTTGGTAATTGAGAATTCACCAATAAAGTTCTGGAATTAATGTGCTCAACCCAGAACTATCAAGAATAGGAGGTAACTTATAAAAGTTTATAGAGGACCTTCTTGGCACTTCCCCCAAAGTAACTTGAACAGGGTCTGTGCGCCTTCCCAGTGGTTCAGGTTTGATTTAGAGTTAGCCACAACTCAGCCACTTTTATGATACAATTTACAAAAGGTGATCCATATGTAAAGGAAATGTAGTGCCTTCTAATAACCTTTTGTATACTTGAATATAATTATTAAGTTACCTTATCTATAGACTGAACAAACTCAAGTCCTTTAATTAAAAATAATAATAATAATAACCTTTCATGACGGCTCCATTAAACAGAGTTGCATTGATTTCTGTCTGGTAACCTGTGTTTTTCCAGGGAGTTACAAGTGATTGTTCGTGTATTTTCTGTGGACAAACGTCTTAAATACAACTGACCTCTCCAGATTATCACAGCTGACTTTCTCCTTTATTTAAAGAGTGGCTCGGGGCGCCTGGGTGGCACAGTCGGTTAAGCGTCCGACTTCAGCCAGGTCACGATCTCGCACTCCGTGGGTTCGAGCCCCACGTCAGGCTCTGGGCTGATGGCTCGGAGCCTGGAGCCTGTTTCTGATTCTGTGTCTCCCTCTCTCTCTGCCCCTCCCCCGTTCATGCTCTCTCTCTCTCTCTCTCTGTCCCAAAAATAAATAAAAACGTTGAAAAAAAAATTTAAAAAAATAAAATAAAATAAAGAGTGGCTCTTTTTCTGTCTTTCAGGCCACTCTGGCTCTTTGTTCAGGATGTCTTCTTGGTTATCACATATACCCAGCAATTCCCAAGTGATGTTTTCAATAGTCAGTGCTGTTTCCAGAAATGCCATGACATTTTCAGAATCAGAATAAAATAAACTTTAATTAATTTTAATTTAAAAGACACAGTTCTTTGTCACAGATTGGAGAAAAATAAAGGGACATAATTAAATGGGATGTGAGATCTTGGAGTAGATCCTAGAAAAGAAAAAAAATCAATAGAAAAACTGGTGAAATTTGAATGAAGTCAGCAGTACAGTAGTGTTACACCAGTCTTGATTTCCTGTCTTGGTGGTTGTGTAAGATTTTAACGTTAGGGGAAGCTAGGTGAATTTTATGGTAACTTGTGCAGCTTCTCTGAAAATCTAAAATTATTTCAAAATTAAAAGTTTAAATATACATGTATATTCACAGCTCCAAATTGTTTGGTAATTATAGTGTTGGCCTTTCTTGAGTCTCTCTCTAAGGCAACAACAATGAACCAGGATGCATCAGCATACTCACTGCTCACAGGAATCCCAGAAATCATTTGTACATCCATTGAAACACTAACAGTAGGATGCAACAGTAGGATGCAGTAGGATCTTATGGGAAGAAGAAAGGATTTGGATTCAGATGTGAGTTTCAGTCCCTCTTCCACCATTCACTACTGTTTTCAGTAGGGCAGCTACCTTGACCTTTGTTAGTCTCAATTCCTTCATCTGAATACAAAGTATAATACCCATCCCACAGTGATTTTAAGAATTAAATGAGATTAATATATGTGAATGCTAGTTATAAACTCTAAAACACTATGCAAAATGTTCACTTTGGTTCATATTCTAAAGAATTGTTTGAAGAAAAAAGATTCTCCAGTTTCAGAGATTTTTAAGGTTATTTTTTTCCCTAGATTAATTGTATTGTAGCATTGAGTGCAATCAGAATCCATAGGTGATATATTTATAATTGTGTTTACATTATTTTGAGTCTTTTATCATTAACAGTCAGTTTGAACTTGAACCAATATGACTAAGAACCACAAAGCAGTAAGCTGAATATTGTATAGTATACTTAACATAGAGATTTTACATGAACATTATTTTTACTTATTTAAGCCAATGTCTAGCCCTTTTGCTTTAGAAGTCATAACACTAAGAAGAGAATTTCAAATGTGAAAGCTCCAAATTTGTTAGTTTTCCTGAAATTTAAAGTGAAAGTCATCAGTGGAAGCTGTGGATCTACTTTCAAGAAAGACCCTAGAAAGGTACAATGTCCAGTCTACCAATTATATGAGGCTTATGTACAAACTTGTAGTTTGTTTCCAAAAGTAAGTTATTCTATAACAAATTGGGAAAAAAAAAAAAAAAGCTCAGCCAATATATTTAAGTAGTGCTGAGGTGTCTGTGGCGAAATTTAATTTTTTTAAATTTTACATCTAAGGGTTATAAAGTTGATTCTAAATCCATATTTCAGGTGGTTTAATGCTCTGATTCAGTACCTGGTGAAGGACTGCTGTCTGGTTTCAATCAGATGTTAATTATTCTTCTTGCTTTGTCTACTGATTTTTAGCTGTTTCATTAAAGCAGCCTCATGTAGATCAATCAGGCTCTTTTTCAAAAATCCCAATCTGAAGCCAAGACCAGGGGTGCCTGGGTGGCTTAGTAGATTAAACATCCAACTTCCGCTCAAGTCATGATCTCACAGTGTAAATTCTAGCCCCTCACTGGGCTCTGTGCTGACAGCTCAGAATTTGGAGCCTGCTTTGGATTCTGTGTCTCCCTCTCTCTCTGCCCCTCCCTTGCTTGTGCTCTGTCTCTCTCTCTCCCTCTCAAAAATGAGTAAACATTAAAAAAAATTTTTTTTAATTTAAAGCCAAGACCAAAAGGTCAAAGAAATAGAAGATCTCGTGAAGTCAGAGCTGCTCATCAGTAGTCCTCAATTGCTTATCTTTTTTTTTTGGAGTATCTAGTTTTAGTGAACCACAAATTAAACAAAATGTCTCTCAAGACAGGGCAGAAACACATAATTTTAAACTTTGTATTAGTATCAATATATTGGTACATTCTAAAAATGCTGATCTGCAGCAGATTCTTTTTTTTTTCAATTGCTTATCTTTGAAGAAGAGAAACATTAAAAAGATTGTTACCGAGTTGGTAAAATGAAAAAATAAAATCTGTTATCCTCAAGCAATGCACTTTCCAATTTAGTAAAAAAGTAGTTTATTAAGAATAGATGGAAACTTCCTTAATATATGGTATGTATATGTGTGCCTGTGTCTGTGTCTCAGTGCTATACACATCCTATTTATTTATTTATTTATTTATTTTTTAATGTTTATTTTTGAGACAATGCGAGAGACAGAGTGCAAGCAGTGGAGGGGCAGAGCAGACAGAGGGAGACACAGAATCCAAAGCAGGCTCCAGGCTCTGAGCTGTCAGCCCAGAGCCAGACGCGGGGCTCAAACTCACGTACTGTGAGATCATGACCTGGGCCAAGGTCGGATGCTCAACCTACTGAGACACTCAGATGCCCCTACACATCTTATTTATTGATAAAACAACAATCTCATAAGATTATGAGGAAAACAATTTCCATTGTATTTTTAACATTGTTCTAGAAATATTAGATAATTGAGAGAAGAAACAATTTATATAATTTGTAAAAGAGGAATTAAAATCATTAGATAATTATCCTAAGCAAATGTTGATTTAAGATGGATAGCCACAGGATATTTATGAAATATCTAATAATCCCTATGGAAAATTTTCCTCACCAAATCTGTCCCAAAAAGGCCAGGGTTTTCAACCAAGTCTTTTAAATGATAATCAAATTTGAAAAATCCTTACAAATCTTTACAAACAACACAGGGAACCTTTTTCTATTTACATTTACAGTTAAATTTCTGTTGTAGCCTCCTTAGTAAGTAATGTATGCACATATTATAAGATATAAAAGGTATTCTATTTATTTATTTTTTAATGTTTATTTAGTTTTGAGAAAGAGAAAGAGAGCATAGGCAGGGGAGGGGGCAGAGAGAGTCCAACGTGGAGCTCGAACTCGTGAACCACAAGATCATGACCAGAGCCAAAGTTGGAGGCTTAACCAACTGAACCACCCAGGTTCAGTATTTTAAACAGATATTTGATGAAAAGTCAGTCTTCCTCCAGCCCTGTCAGAAACAGTCACTGGTACCAGTTTTTTATATATCCTTTAAGAGATGTTTTAGGCATATGCAAAGTTAGTTTCTCTCTTAATCTTTTTACATTTATGGTAATGTGCCACATAAACAGTTCTGTACCTTGTTTTTATTTTGTTAGTAATATTATCATGCAAACTGTGCCAAATCAGCACAAAATACATTTTTAATCACCCAGTGCTCATCATTATAGGTGCACTCTTTAATCCCCATCACGTATTTTACCCGTCCCCCGCCCCCCCACCTCTCCTCTGGTAGCCATCAGTTTGTTCTCTATAGTTAAGAGTCTGTTTCTAGGTTTGTCTCTCTCTTTTTCCCCATTGCTCATTTGTTTCTTAACTTCCACATATGAGTGAAATCGTATGGTATTTATCTTTTTCTGACTGACTTATTTTGTTTAGCATTACATTCTTTAGCTCCATCCATCCATGTTGTTGCAAATGGCAAGGTTTCATTCTTTTTATGGATGAGTAGTATTCCACTGTATATATATATATATACACCACATCTTCTTTATCCATTCATCAATCAGTGAACTCTTGGACTGTTTCCATATTTTGGCTGTTGTAAATAATGGGGCAGGGGCACCTGGGTGGCTCAGTCGGTTGGGCATCCGACTTCAGCTCACGTCATGATCTTACAGTCTGTGAGTTTGAGCCCCGCGTCAGGCTCTGTGCTAACAGCTCAGAGCCTGGAGCCTGCTTTGGATTCTGTGTCTCCTTCTCTCTCAGCTCCTCCCCTGCTCATGCTCTGTCTCTCTCTGTCTCAAAAATAAATAAAAACATTTAAAAAAATTTTTAATAAAAAAATAAAAAATAATGGGGCAATAAATATGGGGGTGCATGTATCCCTTTGAATTAGTGTTTTTGTATCCTTTGGGTAATACCCAGTAGTGCAATCGCTGGATCGTAGGGTAGTTCTATTTTTAACTTATTGAGTAACCTCCATACTGGTTTCCAGAGTGGCTGCCCAGTTTTCATTCCCACCACCAGTGCAAGAGGATTCCTTTTTCTCCACATCCTCCCAACACCTTTGTTTTCTTGTGTTGATTTTAGTCATTCTGACCAGTGTGAGGTGATATCTCATTGTAGTTTTGATTTGCATTTCCCTGATGATAAGTGATGGTAAAGCATCTTTTCATATGTCTGTTGGCCATCTGTATGTCTTTTGGTTAATTTTTTGTTTCGTTTTTTATGTCTTTTTTGGAGAAATATCTTCATGTCTTCTGCCCATTTCCTAATTAGATTATTTGTTTTTCAGTGTTGAGTTTTATAAGTTCTTTATGTATTTTTGATACTAGCCCTTTATTGAATATATCATTTGCAAATATCATCTCCCATTCTGTAGGTTGTCTTTTAGTTTTGTTGATTATTTCCTTTGATGTGCAGAAGCTTTTTACTTTGATGTAGTCCCAATAGCTTATTTTTGCTTTTGTTTCCTTTCCCTCAGGAGACAGCTCTAGAAAAAAGTTGCTACAGCCAATGTCAAAGAGGTTACTGCCTGTGTTCGCTTCTAGGATTTTTATGGTTTCAGATCTCACAGTTAGGTCTTTAATCCATTTTTAATTTATTTTTGTGTATGGGATAAGAAAGTGGTCCAGTTTCATTCTTTTACAAGTTGTTGTTCAGTTTTCCAAACGCCATTTGTTGAGGAGACTTTTTTCCATTGGATACTTTTTCCTGCTTTGTCAAAGATTAATTGACCATAGAATTGTGGCTTTATTTCTGGGTTTTCCATTCTGTTCCATTGGCCATGTGTCTGTTTTTGTGCCAGTACTATATGGTTTCGATTTCTACAGCTTTGTAATATAACTTGAAGTCTGAAATTGTGATGCCTCCAGCTCTGCTTTTCTTTTCCTAGGTTGTTTTGGCTATTCGGGGTCTTTTGTAGTTCCATACAAATTTTAGGATTGTTTGTTCTAGTTCTGTGTGAAAAAATGCTGTTGATATTTTGATAGGGATTGCATTAAATGTGTAGGTTGCTTTGGATAGTATGGACATTTTATCAATATTTTTTCTTCCAATCCATGAGCATGGAATGTCTTTCCATTTCTTTATGTTGTCTTCACTTTCTTTCATCAGTGTTTTATAGTTTTCAGAGTACAGGTCTTTCACCTCTTTGGTTAGGTTTATTCCTAGGTATCTTATTTACAACATTTTTTAACAACTGCAAAATTAGTTTATGGTGATAAACTGTAACCAGTTACATATTTAGGTTGCTTCCAACCTTTTGCTATTACAAGCAGGACTGCAAAGAAGAGCCTGGTATATATGTGTTTTTGAGTAGACATGTAAGCACATTTGAAAGTTAAATTCCTAAATGTGGAATTGCTGGGTCAATGGGTAAATCCATGCATAATTTTGTCAAGTTGTTCTCATGGAGTCTGACAGTTTTACTAATTGGCAATGTCACTAATGTGTGAGTGCTTACTAATGGGTAATATCAACTACTGGATAATATCAACTTTATAATATATTAGATTCCTATATGAATTTAGACTGCTCTCCAGCTTTCTCGTATCCACCAGGGTAGGCTAGGTTAAACCGCCATGACAAACAACCTCAAACTCTTAGTGGTTTATAATAAGAAATTTCTTTCCTTTTGGTACATGTCCATCAAGGGTCGCTGGAGGCTCAGCACCATGACTTTCACTCAGTAACTTAGGCCAACAGGGTTGCCACCATCTTGAACATTGCTCTTTGTCCTGGCTAAAGGGAAGAGGGCCCTGGAGAGTCTCACACCATCAGTATAGTCATACATGTGCCCAGAAGATGGAAAACTGGAGATATTTGGTAAACTGCAGCTATGATTAATTATCACATCTCTATTCTGTCCTGTAATCTGTCAGTTCATGTGGTAGTAACACAAGTTTTTCTTTTTTGGAATATGTCTGCTATTTTCCCATTTTCATTTTTCCTGTTGAACTAGAACTAGCTTCTCTAACTACCCTCCAGCCTCCAGAAAAAAAGCCAAATTATGGCAGTATTTTTCATTTTGTCTGCATTAAATTTATAGATTTAAAGAAAATTGATAATCTTTATAATATTGAGTTTCCACAACCAAGAAGCAGATATATATTTTCAGTTATTTACATCTTCTTTTGTATCTTTCATATTTTCTTAATATGTATTGTGTATATTTATTAGTAAGTATTCTTTTTTATTTTACTGTCATCTGCAAATAATCATTTAAATTCCTTCTGTATAATCAAGTTGGTTTTCTTGAAGGAATAGAAAAGATAACCATTTCTCAAATAACATATCCATAACATAATCAAAAAAAATTTTTTTTAAGTTCATACTGAAGATTTTTCTTTTCATGATCCATCTTTTTAATAATTCTAGTAAATAAGTAGATTAGCATTACACCAACAATAATACATTTACTCCAGCAACTAGAAGCACTTACCAATTTTTAAGAATTATATTTGTTTTGTGCTCGGCAGGTGTCTATTATGCCCACCTGTACAAGAACCCAGGAGATGATGAGCCATTAATGTAGAATAAGATCTGGCTCTAAAGAAAGAGGCTCACTGGCCCATTCATCAAACTTGAGAGATGTTGAAAATTAAACATCCCCAGGTAATTAGAGTATAGTTTTGAGTGACACAGGCATTGCTCTCCTGTTACATTTTTATTTCTTTTGTTGTGAGAAAAAACATTTGTGGGGGGAATCAGCTTATTTCTAAAAGTAAGCAGGTATTATATTACATTTAGGGTTTGTTTTCATGCTAAGAATGAGAACTGCTCATTACATCTCACTTCTTTGTACTGCCTTTGTAATTATGATGTAAAGTTCAACCTGAGAGTATTTTCCTTCTTTACAGCTTCTCATTTTGTACTCCTATCTCAGCATTATTCTGCTCTTTTTCCTACAATCCATACTTTTAAGAGTTCCGTCCTTAATCACAAGACTGAATCACAAGACTGAATTAAATAGAAGTTGGTCATTAAGTGCTGATAAGCGGATTATTTGTGAAATTATATTGTATGTATGGTTGTGCTTAGGACAGAGGTCAGAAAGGAATACAAGACATCAAATTTGAATACCTCACCATCATCAAAGTGAAGTCTCATAAAAATCTGATGGAATGATTTAAACTGAAAATAGAGACTTTACACAAAAATGGAGAGAAAGTCTTTATGGAGCCAACACAGAATAATTACTGGGAATATGACAGAGTAAAAAGAGACCCACCAAAATAACAAACATCTGAAATATAAAATGTATAAGAAGACAGAGTTCAGTTGTGGCGAGCAAAGGTAGCACCACAGCCTTAATTTTAGAACTTGGGCAATACCAACAAAGAGAAAAGCTGTGTACAAAACCAGAGAAAACAATGGTAATAGAAGAAGCAGGAAAAAAAAAAAAAACTGAAATGTAGAAGGAATGGAATTGTCAATAATAGGACTGAAAAGAGTAAAAGACACAAAGACTATTAAAAAGAACTAGTTAGAATTAAAAAAAAAAACCACCTTGAAGCACCGTGGTAAAAATATTTTTTAAAAAAATGTACATCCCTTAAGGGGAAAAAAATGTTATCAGGATAGTGGAGTGGTCAGGGCACCTAGTGGCTCAGTGGATTGAGCGGGTTGAGCATCTGATTCAGCTCAGGTCTTGATCTCACAGTTGGGGAGTTCGAGCCCTGCATCAGGCTCTGTGCTGACGGCTCAGAGCCTGAAGCCTACTTCGGATTCTGTGTCCCCCTCTCTCTGCCCTCCCCCCGCTTGCACTCTGTCTCTCTTTCTCTCTCTCTCTCAAAAACAAATATTAAAAAAATTTTTTTAAAGAATAGTGGAGTGGTCAATAAAATTAAGACCAAATGGAAAGATTCAGGTTAAAATTCATGGAATAGACAAATAGGTTATAACAAATCCTGTATACCTAGTTTTTTGCTCCTGCAAGTCTCCTCCAAATAATGGGGGGGGGGGGGGAGTGTTACAAATAGGAAGAAGTTTCAGTAAAGGAAAAACTGAAGTTATTGTAGAGAAAAACAAACCTTTGCCTACAGGTTGAGAGTTTGGCATGTACTTATTTTCCAGATTTGACACTTAAAGACAATATACTCACATACCTACTTACCAGTTTAACACTGGAAATAACTATCCTCTGGAGGATGAAAGATAAAAATGACCTTAGACTTGTAACTCAGATAACACAAGATGCATTTAGAGAAATATTTACAGAATACCAACCAATTATCTTGTCTAGTTGTCTGCCTTTTGAAGATGAAAGATTTTTGAGCCCTGATATCTTAGAATCTCCAATAGCCCAGTACCAGAGGAGATTATAAAAGACTGGGAATGCAGAGGAAATTTCTGAAAGTGATAGACTGGAGCACTTTGAAGGAAGTGAGTTGGTGGTACCATCTAAGAGGAGCAGCTTAGGTACTCAGGCACAAAGCACCTCAGGGCATGACCTCTACCTGAGGTTCTGCATTCTGGGGTTTGGGCCTCTGCACATATGGAAATGCAACCTTAACCTATACTCAAGGATAACCAGGGCCTAGGAAAATCTTGTTGACCAAAGCTCAGAAGACTGTCAATTTACAGACTTATCATGAGAAATAGAATTTTCAGGTGAACCAGGGGCACCTGGGTGGCTCAGTTGGTTAAGCATCCAACTCTTGGTTTCAGCTCAGGTCATGATCTCACAGTTTGAGCCCCATATCCAGCTCTGTGCTGACAGCGTCGAGTGCTTGGGATTCTCTCTCTACCCCACTCTCTCTGACCCTCCCTCTCTTGTTCTTTCTGTCTCTCTCAATAAATGAATAAACTTAAAAAGTTTTTTGTTAAAAAAAACGAATTTTCAGGTGAACTCAAGTGTTGACTAGGCATGAGTAAAACTTTTGTACTTTCTCTTATGTAAGTCACATGGGGGAAAGGGAATTAAAATTACTGTATAACTTTGGTACATTAGAATAGATTTAGATTTACACTCAAGGAGTGTAAGTGATTTTAAGCAGTGTTTCTCTGCTAAACTTGGAAGTAGTCTAACGTGGTATAGGGATGCTTTCTGGGGGACCTAAATGCTTGACATTCACTGGTGCACTGTAGATATGGCAGGAAATGTATGCTTAATTCTGTACATATACTTTATGCTTCTATACAAATGGACTTCTAATACCTGCTCCCTTTAAATCCTTTAATACCAGGGAAGCCTGGGTGGCTCATTCGGTTAAGCGTCCGACTTCGGCTGAGGTCATGATCTCACCATTTGTGAGTTCGAGCTCTGCGCCGAGCTCTGTGCTGTCAGCTCAGAGGGAGCCTGCTTCAGATTCTGTCTCCCCCTCTCTCTCTGCCCCTCCCCCACTTACACTCTGTGCTCCTCTCTCTCTCAAAAGTAAACATTAAATCTTTTAATACCGTTGGCTCTACCAGCTTTTATAGACATAGACAAATACTAGTCAGATACATCACTGGATTTTTTCTTTTACTTTAAATACAAAAAATTTAAAAGATGCAGAAAATTCTATAATGAAGACTCTGTCCTCCTAGATACCTCATCCCCTCACCAAAAGCAGCTCATGTTATCAATTTCTTAGGCATCCTTCCAGAGATGCACACATGCAATCAAATTCCTGTATTCTTTAGTAGTGAAATATACCAAATCCAACTCATAATAGATGTGTTGTGGTTTTATTGGCCTCTGACAAAGCAGAGAACAGTCAGCTTGGACTGAGCTGCAGAGGCTCCACATCTGCTCCTGACTATTAATAGAGACATAGAACCTGCCATCTAATTCTTTTAGGCTCAAGTTATTGCAGTAGAGCCAGGTCCTGGCCAGCCTAGTAAGGCTACACTGTGGCTCATCAGCTGAACCTCAGTCACAGGTCTGAGAGAATAATCTCTTCTGCAGTTGTTTTCCTATGCTCTAGCTAAACAAACAAGGATGTATCTTGGTTTTCTTATATTTGTAATTCATTCCTGAGACCATCTTTGGTTATGCTTAGAAGACAAAAAGATTGCATCTTCTAAAGCACATACTGTTTGGGCACTGTCCCATTTGGGCAGGGTCTTGAAAGACAACTTGTAAATTTTCTATTTTATTGTCAGAACAATGAGCCAGAGATCACCTAGTTCAGAGTAAAGTTATATTTGGTGAAAATATATTTATAACAATTATTTTAGGTGATATATAAGTAAAAAGCCTGATTGAAAGTCACTATGTTCGGGGCGCCTGGGTGGCGCAGTCGGTTAAGCGTCCGACTTCAGCCAGGTCACGATCTCGCGGTCTGTGAGTTCGAGCCCCGCGTCGGGCTCTGGGCTGATGGCTCAGAGCCTGGAGCCTGTTTCCGATTCTGTGTCTCCCTCTCTCTCTGCCTCTCGCCCGTTCATGCTCTGTCTCTCTCTGTCCCAAAAATAAATAAACGTTGAAAAAAAAAAATTTTTTTTTAAATAAAAAAAAAAGAAAGTCACTATGTTCATTTGCCTTGGTGTATGTTTTGTAGCTAGTTGTTCTTGGGGTCTCACTGCTCAGAGCTGTGAGTGCTTTATTAAGATTTATTTTTATGTAGGCATTTAGTCACACCTACCCTAAAAAATTTTTCCATGTTAGGCTCCAAAGTAAATCTACAAAAAGCAGTAGCTTTTCTCTATGCCAGGAATAACCAGCTTAGAAAACATAATGGAAGAAAAGATCCCATTCATAATAACAGCAAAAGTACATGTAATAACTAGGAATAAACTAAAGGAAAGTATAAAACCTGTATGAATATAGCTATAAAGTCTACTGAAAGGCATAAAATGAAACTAGAATAAATGAAAAATAAGTTCCCTGAAGTAAATTTAATAAATTTACTATACTATACTATACTATACTATAAATTTAATATACTTTCAGTCAACTTCCCAACAGGATATCTTTTGTTTATCTGAAAAAAAAAATGGTATAAGAAAGCCTTGAGGAGTACCTGGGTGGCCCAGTCGTTGAGCATCCAACTCTTGGTATCAGCTCGGGTCGTGATCCTAGGGTCATGGGATAGGGCCCCATGTTGGGCTCCGTACTCTGAATATGGAACCTGCTTAGGATTCTCTGTCTTCCTCAGCCCCTCTCTCATATGCATGCACGTGCTCTCTCAAATAATAATAATAATAATAATAATAATAATACATAAAGACTTACTGAAAATATTAAAAAAGAAGAGTAATAATGGAAATATTGCCCTATCATGTATTAATTATTGGTATGATAAAGCTATATTAAAACAAAACATTGCATGCTGGTGCAGGCCATTATCATAGATAGAAAAAAGTGAAGGGACTGCAGAATCCAGGAACAGACCCAGACATATGTAAAAAGTGACTCTGAAAAAGGTAGAATTTTAAGACAGTGGAGAAAGAGCTTTACAAATGCTTTTGCAATAGATGACTAACCATTTGGAAAAACAATTTTAGGCCTTTTTTCCACGCAATAGTTTCTAGATGGGTTAAATACCATGTAGGTATTAAGAAAGAATATAGGTGAGAATTTCTATTATCTGATGTGGGAAAATCAAAGATAGAAATCATAAGGGAAAGGCAACAAACTTGGTGGCAATAGGGCCAGGCAGAAAATTGAATCACTCAAGTACACTTGGGTAGAAAACAAAATCATACAGTCCTTGATTTCTTCCTTCCTTCCTTCCTTCCTTCCTTCCTTTCTTTCTTTCTTTCTTTCTTTCTTTCTTTCTTTCTTTCTTTCTT
>NW_024412427.1:17169742-17201905 GCF_014898765.1 Herpailurus yagouaroundi | reverse complement strand
CTTTCTTTCTTTCTTTCTTTCTTTCTTTCTTTCTTTCTTTCTTTCTTTGATAGAGGTAGAAATATTTATCTACTTTGAGAAAAGTAACAGGATAAGTACAAGTGACCTACTGACATTTGGTTCAGAGTTAGGGAGTATTAGGGGATAGTGGAAATTGTGACAAATGAGAGCATAGTGACTTAGCCCAGGGGAGCACTTTACCCTAGTATGTAAGAATGTCCCCTCCTCACCTCCCAGTTGCACAGCAACATAGCAGCTTGGAGGCCCCAAGGCCACTGAGCAATTGTTGCCCTGCAAGAATGAAGCCCAGAATTATTAGGTCTTCTGATCTTTTTCCGTGTAAAGCTGGACATTGCAAATTTTATATATACATAGAGAGAGAGAGAGAGAGAGAGAGAGAGAGAGAGAGAGCAGAGAGAGGGAGAGAGAATCCCAAGGAGGCTTCACACTGTCAGCACAGAGTCCCAATTTGGGATGCCAATTCACAAATTGTGAGATCGTGACCTGAACCAAAATCAAGAATCAGATGTTTAATCTACAGAGCCACCCAGGTGCCCCACAAATTGTATATCTCCCAAATTTAAACTGTTAATCTCAATTTTTAAAACTTTGTATATGCTAAACAAAACATATTCACAAGCCCAGATTTAGCACATAAGCCTCAAGTTTGTGAACTCCACTGTATAGTTTTAGTTTTGGTTTCGTGATTATGCTTACCTGCTTAAAGATGTTGGGATGCTCTCTACCTTTTTTTTTTTTTTTTTCTTTGTTTCTGTACTCTGGGTCAGTTTTTTTGGTAGTGGAATTATCTGTACAAGTTTAGATGGAGTTCCACCTCCATTGCCATCAGTGTCTGGACCTTTTTATGAAGACACAGTTGTATATTTTCAAGATTTCTTCTTGAGCCAGTTTGGTTCCTATTCCTATAAAATTCTATATATTCCTATAAAATCATACATTTATAAATGAATTCTCTTATAAGATTTTTTTAAATGTCAGCATAACACTAGTTTTGATCTTTTTCACATTCTTAATATTTTATTGGTTAGTTGGTTGATTTCAGTTCCCCTGTGGAATTTTTTGTTTGTTTTAACCCATCTATTTCTGTTTGACCTTTATTAATACATTCTTCTAGTTTATTCTGTTTGATTTACTCTTTTTCTAGCTTCTAAAGTGAATTATTTTGCTCATTTATTTTCATAAAGATTGGTAATACAAGATTGAAGATTATGAATTTTTCTCTTAGTACAAGGCTTTTTCCTCCAATGTGATTAATTTCTAAATGGTCTATAATTTATTTTGATTACCTCTTGGACCCAAGTCATTTCAAAGATTATTTTTTGAATTCCCAAGTAGTTAGTTTTCTTTTGTTCATCTTTTTACTGTTTTAATTTTATTGCATTGTGGGCACAGAATGTGGTCTTTTAAATGTTCCTTATAATAAACAGTTTATCTAAATGTAGATGTTCCAGAGTCATTTGAAAAGAATGTGTTTTCTCTGTAAGATATAAAGTTCTAAATGTATATTTATTATTTGTTAATGGTATTGTTATATTCTCTCTCTCTCTCTCTCTCTCTTTAGGCTGCACCATGGTTATATTTTTACCAAATTCTTAGTGTGTTTCTAATAACCTTTGCTTCTGTATTTGGATGCTGTGTTAAGTAAAGGTTTATGTCTATATGTCTTATTTGGTTATATATACCTCTAATTTTTTAATCATAAAGCATCATTGTTCCGTGTAACCTGTTTCTGCCTTCATTTCTACTTGTTTGAAATTGGCACTTATACAATATTTACCTGAAATATTTTTGCTCATTTTTCCTATCACCATCCTCTTTTACAAAATTCTTAGAATTGTCTTAAGTATTTTCTTACAAACAGCATATAACTGATTATTGTTTTTATGTAGTCTTAGAGTCTCTTTTTTATTAAGGGGATTTAAACCATTTATTTTCCTCATAATTAACTTTAGATCTTGTTCCTACCATTTTATTTTATATTTCCTTCACTTGCTTTCTTATGACTACTCCCCCACACATACAACTTTTGTTCCTTCTCAGATTTTACTAAAATGATCCAGTTTTCTTTGCTTCATAGTCTTCCCTCCTAGTCATGAAAGCTATACATCCCATTTGTGGCTCACTACATTTTAACACATGTATTTTTGTGTTTGATTTTTTTGTTGTTATTTTTTGTAGATGCTTTTTATCAAGTCAAGGAAGTTCCCTTCTAATCCTGTATTTCTGGGGGTTTTTATATTGAATTGATGTTGAATTTTGTCAGATGCTTTTTTTTGCATTATTATGGTTATATGATTTTTTGTATCCTTTAGCTGTTTAATATAGTGATTGCATTGATTTTTTAAAAAAATATTAAGCCAGCTTTACATCCTTGGAATAAGCTCCACTTGGTCCTGATATAGAATTCTTTTTATATATTGCTGAATTCTAGTTGCTAAATTCTGTTGAGAATTTTTATGTTTATGTTCAAGAGATACTGTCGTTATCTGCTTTGGCAACCAGGGTAATACTAGCTTCAAGAAATTAATTACAAAGTATTTCCTCCTGTTTTCCGCAAGAGATCTTCAATAATTGGTTTTAATTCTTCTTTAAACATTTGGTAGAATTCTCAGGTAAAATCATATGGGCCTGGAGCTTTCTTTTTTGTGTATTTTTAAATGACACACTCAACTGTTAAAAGTTACAAAGCTATTCAAATTACTTTATATTAGAGTTATGGTAGTTTGTGTTTTTTGAGGAACTGGTCTTTTTTATTTAGGTTCTTAAATTTATGTGTGTATGCCCTAATCCTTTTGATGGCTGCAGGATCTGTAGTGATACCTCCTGTTTAATTTTTGATATTGGTAATTTGTGCCCTTTTTTTTTTTTTAAATCCTTGTTACAGGTTTGTCAGTTTTATTGATCTTTTCAAAGAACAGTCTTGGCTTTTTGTTTCATTGGTTTTCTAGATCATTTTCCGTTTTTTAATTCATTGATTTCTGCTCTTTATTTCCTTCTTTCTGTTTAAGTTGGGTTTATTTTGCTCGTTTTCTAGAGTCTTGATGTGGAGTTTAGATTGATTTGAAATTCTCCTATTCTAATGTTATACATTTTAGTGGTATGAATTTCCCTCTAGGTACTGCTTGATCTGTGTCCCACAAATGTTGATGTATTGTATTTCCATTTTCAGTCAACTTTACTGTATTTTTTTGTAAGTATCCTTTGAGACCTCTTTTGACCCATGGATTTTAGAAGTGTGTTGTACCCAAATGTTCATAGCAGATTTTTTTGTAATAGCCAAAACTGGAAACAACCCAGATGTCCTTCAGCAGATGAATGACTAAACAAACTGTGGTACATACATAACTGTGGAATAAAAAGGAACAAACTATACATGCAATAACCTACCTGAATCTCCAGAGAATTAGGCTGAGTGGAAAAAGCTAAAAGCTAACTCTAAAAAGTTCCATAATTATTCCATTTATGTATCAATTTTGAAATGACAGCATCTTAGACATGGAGGATATACTGGTCATTGCCAGAGGTTAGGTCCTGAGAGTGAAGGGCAGTAGTGTGTTGTCATGAAAGAATCCTTCTGGTGTTCGAACTGTTCAGTATTCTTCTCTGTGGTGGTAGATACACACATATGCATGCATGCAGGAACAAGCATGAGGAAAACTGAGGAAATCTGAGTGAGCTTGGTTATATCAATGGCTATCCCGTTTGTGATGTTATCGTTATAAATATAACTAATATACAGTTATGATTTTTTAATGTTTATTTTTGAGCGAGAAAGAGAGAGAGAGCGCAAGCAGGGGAGTGGCAGACAGAGGGAGATACAGAATCCGAAGCAGGCTCCAGGCTCTGAGTTGTCAGCACAGAGCACAATGGGGGCTTAAACTCACGAACTGCGAGATCATGATCTGAGCTGAAGTCAAGCACCTAACTGACTGAGCCACCCAGGCACTCTGTATAGTTATGATTTATACTGTAAAATGTTAGCACTGTGGGACACTTGGCAAAATATACAAAGGATCTATTATTTCTTACAACTACATATGAATCTACAATTATGTCAATAAATTATCAATTAGGGAAAAATATTTTAAAATTCAAAAAGAATTAAAATGGTACATTAGAAAATATCCACTTAATACAAAAAAGGTCAGAAAAAAGACATGAGATATATGGAAAACAAATAGCAAAATGACACATAAACCCAAACATAGCAATAATAACATTGAATGTGACTAGATTACTTCAACTAAAAGGCAGACATTGGCTGACTGGATTAAAAAAAGGTCCAACAGTATTCTGTCACAAGAGACACACCAAATTCAAAGACAGAAAATGATGGGAAAAGAGAAATCTTGCAAAGAATATGCATAAGAGAGCTAAAGTGGCTATGCCAACAACAGACAAGATAGACTTTTAAAAAAATTATGAGACAAAGACATTTCATAATAAAATGATCAATTTATCAGGAAGATATAACAGTTAAAAACAAATACCCACCTAACAGCTGAGCCCCAAAATACACAAAGCAAAACTGATAAAAATTAAAGGGGAAAATAGGTAATTCAACAACAAGAATTGAAAAATTTTAAGACCTCACTCTCAATAATGGGTAGAACAGTTACACCAAAAATCACCAAAGATCTATGAAAGTTGAACCAACACTATCAACCAACTTGACTTAACAGGCATTTATAGAATACTCTACCTAATGACAGCAGAATACCAATTGTTCTTCAGCACACATGGAATAACCTCCAAAATAGACCATATGCTACCAGGTGTTGGTTAAAGTTTTCTTAAAGGGTCACATAGTATTTTAGACTTATTACCTGGATTGTCTCTGTCACAGCCTCAACTCTGCTGTTTTAACTCAAAAGCAGCCATGGAAAAAACATCAATGAATGAGCATGACTATGTTCCACTAAACTTTAGTGGAAACTTTATGCTAGGTCATAAAACAAGTCTCTATAAATTGAAAAGGAGTGAAACCTGACAAGATGTGTTCTCTGATCATGATGGAATTAAATTAGATATCACCAAAAGAAGGAAATTTGGGAAACCCACAAATATTTGGAATTAAATACTATATTTCTACATGGCCCATGGGTAAAGAAAACACAAAATTAGAAAACATTTGAACTGGATGAAAATGAAAATACAATAACCAAAATAATGGATTGATTACCTAAAGCAATCTATAGAGTCAGTGTAATTTCTATAAAAATTTCAATCATTTTTTTTGCATAAATGGAAAAGCCAGTCCACAAATTCTTATGGAATTGTAAGGGGCCCCCAAAACCAAAACAGTTTTGACAAAGAACAGAGTTGGAAAACTTAACACTTCCAATTCAAAACTTACTATGAAGCTACAGTAATCACAGCAATGTGGTACTGGTATAAACCAATGGAATAGATTTGAGAGTCCAGAAATCAATCCCAACCAGCTATGGCCAGTTGATTTTTGACAAGAGTGTGAAGACCAGTATGGAAAGAACAGTCTAATGAATGATGCTAGGATAACTGGATATTCACATGCAAAAGAATACAGTTGGATCCCTTTCTCATATCCTACATAAAAATTAACTCAAAATGGACCAGTGACCTAAATATAAGAACTGAAGCTAGAAAACTCTTAGAAGAAAATCATAGAGGTAAACTTACATGATCTTAGATTTAGCAATAGATTCCTAGGTATGACACCAAGAGCATGAGCCACAAAAGAAAAAAGATGAATTTGACTTCACCAAAATTTAATCTTTTTGTACATTTAAGGAAATTATCAAAACATAAAAGACAAACTACATAATGGGAGAAAATAATTATAAATTATGTGTCTATTAAGGGTTTAGTATCCAGAATACAGAAAGAACTCTTATTAGCTTAGCAACAAAAAGCCCATTTTAAAAAATGTGCAAAGGACTTAAACAGACTTTTCTCCAAAGAATATAGACAAGTGAAATAAGCATACAAAATGATGTTTAACGTTACTACTCATTAGGGAAATGTACATCAAAATCACAGTGAAATGCCACTTTTATGCCCATGAGAGTGGATATTTTAAAAAATAAAAATCACAGAAAATAAGAAATATTATTGAGAATATGAAGAAAGTTGAATTATGAAGAAAGTTGAATTATGAAGAAAGTACATTGCTGCTGGGAATGTAAAGTGGTATAGCCATTGTGGAAAACAGTTTGATGGTTCCTCAAAAAGTTAAATGTAGAAATATATATGACCCACTAATACCACTTCTAGGAATACATATAAAAGAACTAAAACAGGTGCTAGAGCAAATCCTTATATACAAAGGTTGATAGCAGCACAGTAACCAAAAGGTGGAAAGAACCCAAACATCCATCAACGGATGAATGGATAAACAAGTTGTAATATATACATACAATGGAATGTTGTTCACCCATAAAAAGGAATGAAGTACTGATGCATGCTACAATATGGGTAAAAACCTCAAAAACATGCGAAGAAAGAAATCAGATACTAAGGTCATTTATTGAATGATGCTATATATATGAAATATCCAGAATTGGTAAATCCATAGAAAGAGAAAATAGCCTGGTGGTTGCCAAGGCTGGGAGTAGGGAAGGTGTAGGGAATGATTGTTTCATGGATACAGGGTGTCTCTAAATTTAGAGTAATGAAATGTTTTAGACTTAGAGGTGATGGTTGCACAACATTGTGAAGACACTAAATAACACTGGTATTGCTCACTTTAAAATGGTTAATTTTATGTTATGTGAATTTCACCTCAAAAATTTTTAAGCATATGCAGGGTATGCCTCTTAAGAAGTTGTGACAAAGGGCACCTGGGTAGCTCAGTTTGTTAAGCGTCTGACTTCAGCTCAGGTCATGATTTCATGGTTCGTGAGTTCGAGGCCCGTATCAGGCTCTGTGCTGACAGCTCAGAGCCTGGAGCCTGCTTCAGATTCTGTGTCTCCCTCTCTTTCTGCCCCGACCCCAATCACGCTCTCTCTCTTTCTCTCAAAAAAAAAAAAAAAAAAAAAAAATTGTGACAAAGTAAAATTTTGAAAGTTATATTCAAAGGTATCACTTTTGTAATAATCATTTGCTACTTGTTTTTTTATAAATTCTATAAATTATGTGTTTTTTTTTTTTTTTTTTTTTTTTTTAATTTTTTTTTTTTTTCAACGTTTATTTATTTTTGGGACAGAGAGAGACAGAGCATGAACGGGGGAGGGGCAGAGACAGAGGGAGACACAGAATCGGAAACAGGCTCCAGGCTCCGAGCCATCAGCCCAGAGCCTGACGCGGGGCTCAAACTCACGGACCGCGAGATCGTGACCTGGCTGAAGTCGGACGCTTAACCGACTGCGCCACCCAGGCGCCCCTATAAATTATGTTTTTAATTATTGCTCAAAAAAATAGATCTTTGATAATTATAAAAAATTAAAGGGACCTAGTTAAAGCAGAGGTTAGAGAGAGAATTTATAGCTGTAAATACCTGTATTAGAAAAGAGTTAAGATGGGGCACCTGGGTGGCTCAGTCAGTTGAGCATCTGACTTCATCTCAGCTCAGATCATGATCTCATGGATCGTGGGATTGAGCCCCATGTTGGGCTTTGTAGGCTGACAGCACAGAGCCTGCTTGGGATTCTCTCTCTCCTTCTCTTTCTGCCCCTCCTGCTCATGCATGCACTCACTGTCTCTCAAAATAAGTAAATAATTTTTTTTTAAAAAATGAAAGAGTAAAGAATACGAACCCATGACCTAAGCTTCCACTATAAGGAAGTAGAAAAAGAACAGACTAAACCCAAACCAAGTAGAAGGCAGGATGTAATAAAGATCAGAGTAGAAATCCATGAAATACAAAACAAGGAAATGCCGAGGAAAATCAGTGAAATTAAAAGTTGGTTCTTTGAAAAGATTAACAAAATTGAGAACTTTAGCTAAAGCAAGAATTGGTAATTTTTTTTATAAGGGACCAGAGAGTGAATATTTGGGGCTTTGAGGGCCACAGGTGGTCTTTTTCATATATTCTTGTTTGTTTGAGTTTTTGGCACACCTTTTAAAATGTGAAAAATATTCCTAGCTTATAGACTATGTGAAAATAAGCCATGTGCCTTAGTTTACCAACCTCTGAGCTAAACTGATCAAGTAAAAAGGAAGATACAACTTACTAAAATCCCGAATGAAAGAGGATACACACTACCAAATCTGAGAAAAATTAAAAGAATTATAAAGGGATACCATGAACGATGAATGTTAAAATGCAGATGAAATGGGCATATTCTTAGATCCAAATCACTGAACTGACTCAAGAAATAAAAAATCTGAATAGACCTAGAACACTAAACAAATTGAATAATTTATGAAGTCTTCCCACAAAGAAAAACCCAAACCCAGATAGGCTCACTGAATTTTACTAAACATTTAAAGAAGAAATAATACCAATTTTTCATGAACTCTTTCAGAAAATAGAGGAACTGGGGCACTTCACAACTCATTTTGAGACTAGTATGTTATCTTACCATGATACCTTGGTATCCTGGGTATTGGCCTGATACCAAAGCCAAAAAAAAAAAAAAAAAAATCACAAGAAAAGAAAACTACAGGGGCACCTGTAGGTGGCTCCATTGGTTAAAGGTCCAACTCGGTTTTGGCTCAGTTCATGATCTTACAGTTCGTGAGTTAGAGCCCCACATCAGGCTCTGTGCTGACAGCATGGAGCCTGCCTAAAATTCTCTCTCTCTCCCTCTCTCTGCTCCTCCCCTGCTCACTCACTCACTCACTCTCTCAAAATAAATAAACTTTATAAAAAAAAAAAAAGAAAACTATAGACCAATATCTTTTATGACTGTAGCTTCATAAATCCTCCACAAAGCTGATTCCCAGAATATATAAAAATGATTGTGACTAAGTGAGATTTACACCAGAAATGCAAGATTAATTTAACACCAGAAAACAATCAATATAATAGACTGTTATGATTAAATACTCTCAGCAAATTAGGAATAAAAGAAATTTGCATATAAAATTTCTACATAAAATCCTAACATCATAATTAATAATAAAATACTAAATGCTTTTCCTCTAAGATTGGAAACAAAGAAAAGATGTCTGCATTCACTACTTCTTTTCAACAGTGTACTGGAGGTTCTAGCCAATTAATTCAGGAAAGAAAAATGAAATACAATCAGATTAGAAAAGAAGATAGAAAGCTGTCTTTATTCACAGATGAAGTGATCATCCTGCATTTAGGGAATGCAAAGGAATAAAAAAAACAAATGAGTTCAGTAAGGTCACAGGATATAAGATCATTATAGAGAAAATCAGTTTATTTCTATATATAAACATTGGACAACCCAAAACAAATTAAAAAAAAAATTGCATCCACAGTAGCATTAAAAAGGATAAAACACTTAGGAATAAATTTGACAAAAGAAGTGCAAGACTAATACACTGAAAACTACAAAACATATCTGAAAGAAATGAAAGACCATCTAAATGAGAGAAATTCCATGTTCATGCATTTGAAGACAATATTATTGACATGGCAGTTCTTCCCAAATTTATAGATTTAAAGCAGTCTCCTTCAAAATCTCAGCTGGCTTTTTTGCAGAAATTAACAAGCTGATCCTAAATTTTATTTGTAATAACAAAGAACCAAAATAGTCAAAACAATATTGAAAAACATCAAAGTTGGAGGACTTAACACTTTTTTATTTCAAAACTTACCACAAAGTTATGGTAGTCAAGACTGTGTGAAATTGGAATAAAGAAAGACATACAGATCAATGAAGTAATTCAGAGCCCAGAAATAAATCTTTACATATTTATGGTCAACTGATTTTCTGTTAAGGTCCCAAGGCAATTCAATGGGGCAGGGGTTATCTTTTCAAGAAATAGTGCTGGGGCAGAAGTGCACAAAAATGTTTAGGCAGTCCTGGGTGTCGATCATGTTATGTGTGCATTAGCCATACATGTTGCCCACCAACAGTTGTATAGGACCATAGACTTGAAGGTTTTTTCATGATTCTATGAAAATAAAAGGTGAAAATCACCTTTTATTAGAGAACAACATCAGTAAAAGAAAGAATTCTATGCGTATCCACATCCTTTGTATTCCCTCCTAGCTTAATGAGGGAGCCCACTGGACTAAGCTGTAGCTAGCACTTCTGTTCTCTTAGCTACTAGAGACTTGTCCATATCAGCAGATGCCTCACCATAGAAGGGGCTTGACTGCTTCACTCATGAGCACCTCAGAGTTCTTATTTTCTTGTAGAATTTGATTGGGACAAAACATGGCAAGTGAATTGTATGTTTCTTCTGTTGAAGACCTAAAAAACAATAGGAAAAAAGAAAGTGCTCCACTGAAGAAGGACTTAAAAAATGGAAAGGAACACCTATATAAAGGACATAGTGAAAATTTCTTCCATGAAATCAGTAACACAACTAAAAAAGATAACCAGGAATTCTGTATAGAAAGAAATGTCAAAGGATTAACCATAAAATTGATATTTTCAAAAGATGAAGTCAGTAATCTTTAAGAGACGATAACTGGAGATAATGTGATAATTAGAGCAAACTGGGAATATAATGTGAAGTGTTTTCTGTAACTATTCAGAGTCTTTCAAGGACCTGCTGATGACTAGAAGCTGAACACGAAAGACTACATCCTGTGTGATTCCATTTGACTGTGAAATTCTAGAATAAGGAAAATTAATCGGTAATGATAGAAATCAGATCAGTGGGAGTGGTGATTAACTGCAAAGGGGTACAAGGGAACTTTCTGGGTAAATGGAAGTGTTCTGTACCTTGATTAGGGTTGTGGTAACATGGGTGTATTCGTTTGTCCAGACTCTGACCGGTACATACAACATGGGTGCATTTGTTTAATGTAAATTAAAAATCTCATGTTTCCAAAAAAACAAAAGATTTTAAAAACCCAAAATAATTGTTCTTAAGTTTTTCTTGGGCTTTTGTATTATAAGAAACAAGTATAGGATTTTTTTTAATGGTTTGTGAACCATAAATTATAAAATACAGTAGTCTGATTATTGGTGTCTGTCTATCTGAGCATTTTTTTTTTTAATTTTTTTTTTAACGTTTATTTATTTTTGAGACAGAGACAGAGCATGAACGGGGGAGGTCACAGAGAGAGGGAGACACAGAATCTGAAACAGGCTCCAGGCTCTGAGCTGTCAGCACAGAGCCCGACGCGGGGCTCAAACCCACGGACCGTGAGATCATGACCTGAGCCGAAGTCGGACGCTTAACCGACCAAGCCACCCAGGCGCCCCTATCTGAGCATTTTTGAAGCTAAAGTAGAATACTAACAACTGGGAAGATGATGATGTGGTATTGTCCAGGGAACAGGAACTGGCCTAGGAAGTATGTGGCTACCAAACACACTTCAAGAACGCTACTGTAGCCTGTCTAGCTGTGGTGCATTGTGTTCAACTCAGGTCCCCTGTGGAACCATATCTCTTGTATTTTGGTGGGAAATCCCATTGCTCATAAAATACTCAGATCTTCTGTGTTTTTCATTTTCTTTCTTTTTATAAATAACCTAATTAGATAGATGGTTTGAAATTTAGGCTGAAACTACAGATTTCAGCAACTGTGAATTTCATAAGGAGGGAAAAGATTTTCACGTGAATTAAGTCAGAAATGGCAAGTAAAATCCAGTAGCATATTGTATGTTCTGTTTCTCCTCACAAGGAGCAGTTCCTAAGTAACTTTTACATTTGTGATACCTCAGTAGCAAAGTATGCTTATTACTAGGATGATGAATAGTGGCTCTCTTTTTAAAGATGACATTTTAAAGGGTTATTAACACTCATACTGAAAAGATATTATGATGAAAATATTCTAAAACTAATGTGTCACTACACCAGGATTAGCATCTTGGAATAATACACCCTCTACTTAGCTGTTGGGCCAACATATCAATTGTAGCTAAGCAATTTCATTCATCAAAGGAAAAGGAGAAAATTCCTAAAATGTGTTCAGCATCAGCATATCCCCTGCCAACCTCACCCCTCTGGTAATAGGTTGTAAGGCCTTGCTAAGAAGGGAGAACTCCTAGGAAAGTCTCAGCAGCCAGCCAGCTCTCAGGAGCACCGAGGTAGATGTCTTTCCCCTCTAATGGCAGCGCTACCTCTCAGTCTGCATATCTGTGTACCTGTTCAAAATTCCTCAAGACTTTGTTGGTGTTGCCACCCAGTGCAAGGACTCCTGCAGGGCAGTGTTCTCAACACCACTGACACATGCCCTGCTGGCCTATATTGATGGCTTCCTTTAGAAAGGATAAGTTTCCAGTTCCTACCACTGGGGACTGGATTGGCAGGCCACTTGACACAAAGCTTGACAGTGTGTGCAGAGGAGCTCCCTGAGAAAGGAGTGCTTGGTTTGGTGAAATCCTCTCCAGAGACTTGATTTTTGTCAGAGCTTCTTTTATGTTCTTTTATTTATTGTCACCCCTCCTCCAGTCCCTGCCAAATGCACGCACACGCACGCACGCGCACACACACACACACACACACACACACACACACACACACTAAAACTTTAGTATTTGGTCATGACTCTTAGAGTTCTCAGACACTTCAGTATCTGTGGTCTCATTTTATCCTTCCAGGAATCCAATGAAGTTGGTAGCATAGGCATTACTCCATTTGAAGATGAGATAATTAAGGTATAGATGGGCCAAATGCTGACATCTAGCTAGTATTATCCTGGGAGCAACATCCGAAGTTGCTGACTATTAACCTGTCCTTTTTTCTACCACACCACTTTCTTTTTGCCTATTTCCTCTCTGTTAGCCCTTCTAGCATGGATGTTTAATCTCTTGTTTCCTAAAGTGAGAGTTCTTTTACCAAGCCCAATGTGTCTGGTGAGGGATATTTCTAAGGGATTGAAGGACATCATCAAAGTCTTGACTGTAGCAAGGGTCATCAGGTGAGGCCCTGTCAGCAATGTGGAGATTAAGGGTGAAGTTTTGAGCAGCTGTACTTTTCTTACAACTCTATAATGTATGTGCTAGATATATTTAGTAAAGTTGTCCTTAATTCTTTCCTTCCCTTCCAAGATGATCTGAGTATAGGAAAAAGGAAATTATGTATCTGAGTAAAAAAGCACTTGCAGAAAATGGCTGAAAGTTCAAAACTAAATATTAACCATTATTTATGTTTGGAAGTTCTCAGAGAAGAGTTTCCATGGGATGAAGTTGTTCTTTGTGCTGTTGACTTCCTGGTATAAGTTATTAGAAGCTGGAAATTAAAGGGGCGCCTGGGTGGCACAGTCGGTTAAGCGTCCGACTTCAGCCAGGTCACGATCTCGCGGTCCGTGAGTTCGAGCCCCGCGTCGGGCTCTGGGCTGATGGCTCAGGGCCTGGAGCCTGTTTCCGATTCTGTGCCTCCCTCTCTCTCTGCCCCTCCCCCGTTCATGCTCTGTCTCTCTCTGTCCCAAAAATAAATAAACGTTGGAAAAAAAAAATTAAAAAAAAAAAAAAGAAGCTGGAAATTAAAGTAATAATAAGACATTAGATTTTAGATACAGCCAGTCAATATCTCAGTAGTATCTGCAATTTAAGTATACCCTTCTGGGAACCAAGAAAGACATTAAAAATCGGTAAACATATTTTTAATTTACCTTATATAAATAAAAGTTGAAATGTTTTGTTTGGTGGGTTTTTGTTTACTTTTGTTTTGATTTTGGCAGTAGTGATTGTTATAATTCAGTTATCAATATGTGGTCTTGATAATCAAGCCTGGCAGTTGGTCTTCATTTTGACCATTTAGCAATGGATCCAAATGACAAGAAAAGTTCTAGTGAGAAGGTGTGATGAGCCACTTTATTAGTGTAGCTCATCATCTAATGAAGGGGGCAGCCTCCATTCTTGGGTTTTGAACTATGTGGTGAGATCGGTATTACCAAACAAATGGACAGAAATATCCCCCTTTTGAAGGTTTAAACAATATTTGCTATTTTCTGATTATAAGAACAACACAAGAAAAAGATTGTAGAACATATAGGGTGAGGGCACACTGGCTTTGGAGGTGGAGAAGCCCTGGCTCCTGTACATACTTGGTCAGTCATGACTATGTGACCAAAACTCTCTTATCTTTGGTTTCCTCATCTATAAAATCGGAGATATTATGGTACCTACCTACATAGAAGTTTTATGTGGAGATAAAATAAAGTCATTAAAATGCTCAGAACAAGGCCTGACTTAATAAAGGGAGTTTAAAAAAGAAGAAAATCAAAATGGGGGCGACTGGGTGGCTCAGTTGGGTAAGTGTCCAACTTCGGCTCAGGTCATGATCTCGCGGTTTGTGGGTTTGAGCCCCGCGTCAGGCTCTGTGCTGACTGCTCAGAACCTGGAGCCTGCTTCAGATTCTGTGTCTCCCTTTCTCTCTGTCCCTCCCCTATTCACACTCTGTCTCTCTCTCTCTCTCTCTCTCAAAAATAAATGAAACATTAAAAAATTAAAAAAAAAAATAAACCACAAGCCACCGTTAACATTTTGACATATTAGCTCTCAGGCTTTTTTCTGCCATACACGCACACATACATACCAGTGTGTACTACCCATATAGGTGTACATATATATCCTTTTTTTTAACCTTTTCCAAAATTGGGATCATTTTTTAAAATATTTTTTAATGTTTGTTTATTTTTGAGAGAGAGAGACAAAGTTGCAAGCAGGGGAGGGGAAAAGAGAGAGGGAGACACAGAATCCAAAGCAGACTCCAGGCTCTGAGCTGTCAGCACAGAGCCCGACACAGGGCTTGAACCCACAAACTGTGTGATCATGACCTAAGCTGAAATTGGATGCTCAACCGACTGAGCCACTCAGGTGCCCCATGGGATCATGTTTAATATACAATCTATATCCTGCTTAATTTTTCCCACATAACCTTATATTTCCCTTGACATTAAAATTTACCGAAACAGATTTTTATGACCTCATAATACTGTAACATGACTTAACAAAATTATTTAATCATTACCTCCTTGTGAGATATCTAAGTTATTTCCAATATTTTACCATTATTAATGTTCCTTACTTTAAAGGTTACAAAGTTTTTAAGATCTTAAGACTTGTTCTATTTTTGTTTTGGTGGGGTGGGGCACAGTTTGTACTTTGAGGTTGAACTTTTTCATATGTCTATTGATTCCTGGCATTACTTCAGTGAAGTACCTTTTCATGAATGAATGTAACTTGTAAAGGTGTTTTAGGTAGGGTCTCAAGTTTCTAGAGTAGTGTCAAGTACATAGTAAGTACTCAATAAATATTTGTGGCATACCCACAACTCTCTGGTCAACTAATCCTTGACAAAGCAGGAAATAATATCCAATGGAAAAAAGTCTGTTCAACAAATGGTGTTGGGGAAACTGGACAGCAACATAGAGAAGAATGAAACTGGACCACTTTCTTACACTATACACAAAAATAAATTCAAAATGGATGAAGACTTAAATGTGAGACAGGAAACCATCAAAATCCTAGAGGAGAACACAGGCATTAACCTCTTTGACCTTGTCTAGAGCAACTTCTTACTAGACTTGTCACCAAAGGCAAGGGAAACAAAAGCAAGCATGAACTATTGGGACCTCATCAAGATAAAAAAAAGCTGCACAGTGAGGGAAACAATCAACACGACCAAAAAGCAGCCTGTGGAATGGAAGAGGATATTTGCAAGTGGCATATCTGGTAATGGTTAGTATCCAAAATCTATAAAGAACTTACCAAACTCAATACCCAAAAAACAAATAACCCAGTTAAGAAATGGGCAGAAGACATGAATAGACGCTTTTCCAAAGAAGATATCCAGATGGCTGAGACACATGAAAAAATGCCCAATAACACTCATCATCAGGGAAATATAAATCAAAACCATCATGAGGTACCACCTCACACATGTCAGAATAGCTAAAATTAACAACACAAAAAATAACAGGTGTTGGCGAGGATGCAGAGAAAGGGAAACTCTCCTGCACTGTTGGTGGGAATGCAAACTGGTGCAGCCATTCTGGAGAACACTATGGGGGTTCCTCAAGAAGCTAAAAGTAGAACTCCCCTACTATCCAGCAATTGCACTATTAGGTATTTACCCAAAGGATACAAAAATACAGATTCAAAGGGGTACATACACCCTAATGTTTATAGCAACATTATCAACAATAACCAAACTATGGAGAGAGCCCAAATGTCCATCGACTGATGAATGGATAAAGAAGAATGGATATATACATACATGTGGTATGTATATATATACTCAGCCATCAAAAAGAATGAAATCTTACCATTTGCAATGATGTGTATTATGCTAAATGAAGTAAGTCAGAGAAAGAGAAATAACATTTCACTCATGTGGAATTTAAGAAAACAGACGAACATATGGGAAGGAGCGGAGGAAGAGAAGAGAAACAAACCACAAGAGACTCTTAATGATAAAGAACAAACTATGGGTTGACAGAGGGAGGGAAGTGGGAGATGGGCTAGTTGGGTGATGTTGTATGTAAGTGATGAATCCCTGAATTCTACTCCTGAAACCAGTATTGCACTATATATTAACTAAAATTTAAATTTAAAAGAAAGGGGGGAAAAAAAACCCACAACTAGACAAGAAATTCAAAACCTTTTTAAGAGGATACTAAGAAAGTTTTCAGCCTAAAATGTTTCATTGTAGTCCTTAAAACTATTATGATGTGTTAAAGGAAGGGAAAATAACCTTATTTATAACTTTAAATTGTCACAATTTAAAATTTATCAATATTGGAAATTTAAAGTGCTATCCTCTGGTGATCACCTTTCAAATAAACTGATGATCTTTAAAAAACAAATTTTTAAAACTAAATATATTTATAGCATGATAAATGAATGGCAAGAATATTAACTCTTTGTCTATTATATTTATTTCAAATGGGGTCAAATCTTAAGAAAATTACTGCCTCCATATACATTCAAAGATAATGCTATCTTGGTTCTTAGTCTTTATAACCTAATTTTTTTCCTTTCTTTTCTTCCCCCCCCACAGTTCATCCATGAGCTCGGATTTCCCACATTACAACTTCAGGATGCCTAATATTGGATTCCAGAATCTGCCTCTCAACATATATATTGTGGTTTTTGGCACTGCTATATTTGTCTTCATCCTTAGTTTACTCTTCTGTTGCTACTTGATTAGGTAATCAGTTTTCATTCTGTGCTACTTCAGAATATATTAATCAATTATAAATCATATTTTTGCCCTTAGGTTAAAAAATTGTATATGTGCAATAATTAGCAAATTTTCTAAAATTAAGGTTGCTAAACATTTTAACCTTCTGTGAGTTAGTTACTAATGAATAAAACACCTTTATACAGTCTTCAATCCTACTTGTTGATGAATGTGTTTTACTCTATAGAAGAAAATTGTCCCCATTTATTTTTCTAACATATTAGCACCTGGTCCAGATACACTTATTATCTGTTCCCAAGATTTAATCTACATTCACAAAGATTTCAAGATATCTTTTCAAGGATGGTGTTGCGTCATTGTTAGCTAAAGTCATTAGGGATTAGAAAACAATGTCCAAGGCAAGGTCCAAGCCTTTAAACAGGTTCTTGTGGTCTCTTAAGATTTTAAGTTCCTTTGGTCAAGTGTTCAGGTGATTGATTATCTGCATAAAACACTAAATATTCCAAAAGCTCTGCAGCACGTGTATGGAGAAGTGACAAAGGATAACACCTCACATGAAGGAGTAATGGATTTGGCCAGTAAAGATTCACAGTTGACTTACTCATAATTGTTTAAACAAACGTCTTATTCTTTTTAGTTTTCAAAGCTGAAACTTAAAGACTGTAAAAATTCATATACTGTATTGTTCAAAGAGCTTTATGAATAAAAGAGTAGAAAGTTGGATTTTATTAAACACCTATACCTCTAACAATTTTTAGTGCCTGTACAGAATGTGATTATGGTTACGATACATACCCTCATCAGATGTCTTTAAGCAATAATTAATTGTTGCCACCAGTGACTACTCACTGATGGTCAAATTTGAATGAATTTAGTGTATTGTTTCCAATATTCTGATAAATAAGTCTACATTCCTACAGAAATTGAATCTTATTTGAAGTTCTCACAAAATGTAATCACTTCTTACCTCTCATAGATATGCTGGCTACTTAGGATTTTTAGGTCTTTCTCAGAGTAATAAATAAACACTTAACTAATATAATTATAGCATTTAGGAAAAATGTTATTTGCAGAAATTTCTTTTTTCTAGCATTTTTTAAATAATAGTTTGATAAATGTTATGTAAATATTTGGCTTTTTTTTTGTTTTGTTTTGAATGAAGGAATTAGCCATAGCAAAAACAGGCCCTCATAACCTTAAAATATGATTATCTTTGGGGAGGATGGCAGAGAACTGCTGATTTTTTGTTGTTGTTATTTCTTCCCTCAGATCTACTAAATTTTTTGGTTTTGCTATAAATAGTGGTTTTAACTAAGAAATTTGTGAATTTAATATTTGAAACCAAATTATACTTTAAAAGATAAAATAATATAATAATATAACAAAATATTTTTTAAAGATTCATTAATGAAGGAGTTTTATATATGTAAAATATTCTAAAATATTCAAGCTAGCTCATAGTATAGTTTTTATTACTATGTCTAAGAACTAAGCCTTTAACCTTGTTTTAAGAAAAACACTAATATACCAATTGTGATTCTGGGTAAGCTTTTTGAGAAATCAGTTGTGAAACACCATTTTACTTCATTGTATTCCTTTGAATAATCAAGCAAATAGGTAGAGAAAGGGAAAAAAATGATAACAGTTGTCTTCATATATTACCATTGTACTTCATTTTATCCTTTCTGTATCTTTTTTATTATTTATCTAACAAAGCAAATAAGTGGGGATCTGCTATACTAAAATAAAATTATCTTGTCTAATTAGAGAAACCAGTCTTTTAGAAATGTTCAAACATTTCTAAACTTCATTTACAAGTCAGTGGTACCATTTTGAAAATTAAATCATGATGTAAGGAGCTTTTCCTTTCTGATGAACCTAGTGTTAGTTTTAACCTTTCATATATTAAATTTGGATTTAACAAGTCATTTGAAGTTAATCTGGAGATTTATGGATTCAGCTCCTTTAAAATGATCAAAGCTGGGGCGTCTTAAGTGGTTCAGTCAGTTGAGCATCCGACTTCAGCTTAGGTCATGATCCCACAGTTTCTGGGTTTGAGTCCCACATTGGTCTCAGTGCTGATAACCCAGAGCCTGCTTTGGATTCTGTGGCTCCCTCTCTGTCTGCCCCTCCCCCATTTATTCTCATTCTCAGTCTCATTCATATTCATTCATTCTCTCTCTCTCAAAAATAAACACTTAAAAGTAAGAAAAAATTGAAAACTAAAGTTATAGGAGGGCTTTTGAGTTATCTAACAAAAATTTTAAGGTCTTAAACCGAGATAATGACAGTAAAGCTACATAGGGTGTTATGGATGGTTGTGAGTAATATTTGGGTGGTGAAAATGAACAGAATTTGGTGACCAGATATTAATGATGGACAAGAAAAGATGTGCTCAGAATTGTTCCTGGACTTCTGGTTTAGGCAGCTGGGAAGATAGCAGTCCCTTTATAGAGCTAGAAAACAGGCAGGTTTGGGGTGGAAAGATGATAGATTCCACTTTAGACATGGGATGACTGAGTTTTTTGTGTTAACAGTCAAAATATTTAGTACACAATTGGATATATAGGTCTAAAGCTTATAAGAAATCTGTCTAGAAAAAGGGAGTCATGTAATAATAGGTAGAAGCTGAGGCCAGGAGGGTCCCCTAGAAAGAATGTGTATAGAGAAATAAAATGGATCCAGGACAAAATCCTAGGAAAACACTGATATTTAAGAGGATCCCATAGAAGAGACTAGAAGGGGATAGAAGCAGATAGGAGGAAAAATCATAGGACAGGAACCCCACAAGTAGCATTTCAGTGGATTAAGTCAGTTATGTCAAAAGTTCCCATTACATTTGACAATTAAGCTTGCATCTATAATTTTAGTTAGAAAAGTTTCAGTAGCATGGATACAGGGGTGATGAAAGGTGGACTGTAATGGGGCAAGGCCTGACCAGCAGGTGAAAATGAATACAAGAAATATGACCTCCTCTTTGAAGAATCTTGGCTGAGAAAAGATTAGGTTGGGGTAGGGTAGGTGTGCAGTTTGCTATAGAATCAAGGAAGTATTTTGGTGTTTGTCTTAAGAGATTCGGGCATATTAATAAATACAGTATAATATAAATAGTATTAAGGAGAGTGAGCTAGTTGTGAAGGATTTGTGAGAAGGAATGAACCATAGAGGTGAGAGGAGACACACTTAAAAGTTATAGTGGTATTAGTTATTTTTTTTTAAGTTTATTTAAGTAATCTCTACATCCAATGTGGGGCTAGAACTCACGACCCTGAGATCAAGAGTTACATAACTCTTCCAAGTGAGCCAGCCAAGCACCCCTATACTGCTATTAGTTTTAAGCAGGAGAATACCTTTTTAAGACAGAGATGAAAGTAACTGGAGAACAATATACACGTACAGATCTTCCTCAACTTACAGTGGGGTTACATCCCAGTAAACCCACTGTAAGTTGAGAATATTATAATCAAAAATGCATTTAATACACCTAACCCACTAGGGGCACCTGGGTGGCTCAGTTAAGCATGCAACTTTGGCCGGCTCAGGTCATGATCTCATCCCATGATTTGTGGATTCGAGCCCCATGTCCAGCTCTGCATTGACGGCTCAGAGTCTGGAGCCTGCTTTGGATTCTGTGTCTCCCTCTCTCTCTGCCCCTGCCCTGCTTGCGCTCTCTCTGACTTAAAAATAAATAAACATTAAATCCAGTTCTGAAGGCTAGAAGTTTGAAATCAAGGTGTCAGCAGGTCCATGCCCCCTCCGAAGGCTCTAAGAGAGGATCTTTCCTTGCCTCTGCTAGTTCCTGGTAGTTACCAGAAATCCTTGATGTTCTTTGGCTTGTAGCTGTATCATTTCAGTCTGTCTCTATCTTTACCTGGCCTTCTTCCCTGTGTTTCTGTATGGTCTCTCTTCTCTTCTAAGGACACCAGTCGTATTGGATTTAGGGTCTACCCTAATCCCAATATGATTTCATTTTAACTAAATAATCTACAAAGACTCTATTTCCAAATAGGGCTACATTCTGAGGTTCCAGCAGACATGAATTTTTTACACTGTTCAACCTAGTATACAAGAACAGGCAAATAGACCAGTGGAACAGAATAGAAACTCTAGAAACAGACCCACATATTGGGTCTGTCTCCCAACAGATATGCCACTGAAATGCAAAAGGGAAATAGGGACTTTTCAGTAAATGAGTCAAATGAAAATCTGCATGTGGATAAAAAGAATCTTAACCCCTACTCACATCATATATATAAAGACTAATTTCAGATGGATTGTAAGTAATTTCAAATGGATACCTAAATGTGATAGGTAAAATAACACATTGTTTTCACAGTACACACAAGAGAATATCTTCATGATCTGGGGGTAGACAGAGATTTCTTTAACTGGACACAAAAAGAACTGACATTATTGGGAAGAGTTTATAAATTAGACTTAATTTAAATTAAAAGCTTCTGTTCATCAAAAGATACACCCATCAAGAGAGTGAAAATGCAAGCCACAGAGTAGGAGATAATTGCAGTACATAGACCCAACAGAGTATATCTAATATATGTATGTATACATATATATATTAGATATGTTAGATATCTAATATATACATAATATATGTAAAGAAAAATTGATAAGAAAAAGGTAACTCATTTTTTAAAGACCCAAATAGGTATTTTTTAAAGGAAGATATACAAATGGACAATAAGCATATAAAAGGGTTCTTAACATCATTTGGGAAATGCAAATTAAAACTGAAATGAGATACCACTGAATAGACCTATCAGATTGGCTAAATTTTTTTTTAATGTTTATTTTTAAGAGGGAGACAGAGCACAAATGGGGAGGAGGCAGAGAGAGAGAGGGAGGCACAGAATCTGAAACAGGCTCCAGGCTTTGAGCTGTCAGCACAGAGCCCAACACAAGGGCTCGAACCCACGAACCATGAGATCAAGACCTGACCAAAGTCTGATGCTTAACCGACAGAGCCCTGGGCTTTAGTCCAGCTAAAAAAATTTTTAATCAACCCTACCAAGTAGTGGCAAAAATTTAAAACAGCTAGAGCTCTCATGCATTACATCTAGGAGTAGAAATTGGTATAAGCATTTTGACTAGCAATTCTACTCCTACATATATACTCAACAGAATTGAGTCTATATGTCTGCTAAAAGACATGTAGAAGAATTTGTTTAGCAGCTTTATAATAGCCCCAAACTGGAAGTAACCTAAATATTCATCAACAGTGGAATGGATAGTCTTATATTCACACAGTGGAGCACTATATGTCAGAAAGATTTACTGCAATGTGGATGAATTTCACAAGTATTTGTTAGCTGAAAGCCAACATAAAAAGTGTACCAAATGATCCATTTATGTGAAGCTCAAAACAAGCACAGTTAATCTGTAATGGTAGAAATCAAGATAGTGGGTACCTCTTAGGAGTAGATACTGATTGGGACGAGTCATTTCAGGGGTCCTGGAAATGTTCTATATCTTGATCTGGGTGATAGTTACAGCACTGTATAAATATATATATTTTAACATATTTAACTGTATTAAAGTTTTTGTACATTATTAGATGGATGTTATACTTAATTTTTTTAATTAAGAAAAATGTAATATATTAAATATTACTGAAACCAGTGGACTATCACCAATATAAACTGAGGCTTGTTCATTAAAATATTTGTTGTGTTGGGGCGCCTGGGTGGCTTGGTCGGTTAAGCGTCCGACTTCAGCTCAGGTCATGATCTCACGGTCCGTGGGTTCGAGCCCCGCGTCTGGCTCTGTGCTGACAGCTCAGAGCCTGGAGCCTGTTTCAGATTCTGTGTCTCCCTCTCTCTCTGCCCCTCCCCTGTTCATGCTCTGTCTCTCTCTGTCTCAAAAATAAAACAAACGTTAAAAAAAAAAATTTTTTTTTTAAAATAAAAAAAAAATAAAATATTTGTTGTGTTAAGATTTTAATGAGATTTCACTTGAGTTAATATTTTGATAATATTTTATGGTTATTGTCATAACATGGTAACAGGTCATGTGGGTATTTTTCAGGATAAAGGTTTTGGATTTTAAACAATAAATGATATAAATTAATATCAAAAATCTGTTTAAGATTTTTATCAAATTGTTACATTGGAAACCTCAATATCACATTACTCATATTCTGTCTTTTAGGCTAAGACATCAAGCACACAAAGAATTTTATGCCTACAAACAGGTGAGAAATTTACTTCAGATTGGCTTGGTCTTTATGTTTTTTGTTTTGTTTTTTTGGTTGTTTTTTGTTTGTTTTGTTTTTTTGCCAAAAAATGAGAATTTAGATTTCCACTCATATTTTAATCTGGGGCTGAATTTACTTGTGTTCATTTTAGCATTTCACTTGCCAGTTTGTAATACAAAATAGGTCAACTTCTTTAAGTATTTTCTTTAAGTATTATTTGAAGTTATAGAAAGTTCAGATGATATAATAATATAACAGGGAGGTTTAGCCAACATTTTGCTAAAGGGAGATGCTGTGGTTTATAATCCTTAAAGCTATGGTTAATCTAGTGGCATTCAGAGATTCCATGAAATGAATTTTTTTTTTTTCACCTCTTCCAGTAGAAGACACCAGCTCCTCAGAGGGGCAGAGGGGACCAGTTGTATTATAGTGATCTCATCTCCTCCCCCTTTCTATTAATGTCACACCACCAGAAATCCAAATACTTGGGTCATTATTGTTAACCCCTAGCCCTTTGTACTATCATCCTTTTACTGATTTGTTTTTTAAGGTAATAAACTTAGCTTTTCTTGACGGCCAAGTATAATTTGTTTTTTCTTCCATGTGTCATCCATTAACATTTTACTCCAAACAGTGGGTCTGGGTGTTCCTTAATTTTGTTTTGGTCAAAAGTATGAAATTATTTTTGTTATCTTTAGTTTTTTGCTTTCTGTTTTTTAGATTTTGTTTGCTTTTTTTTTTTTTTTTTTTTTTTTTAGTTTTTTCGTTGGGTTTTGTTGTTGGTTTTTTTTTTGAAGGGTTGTGGGGCAAGCTTTAGCTTATTTGGGCCTTTAACTGACACTGACACTACAGGACCATGTCACTGTTTTGGGATTACGTATCTTTTTTTATACATCTTTTGTTCGTGTCTTTTTGAAATCTGAGCTCCTTGTCAAGTTCCTTAGATGTATACACTGATGTTCATAGGTAACCGCACGCTCTTTCCCATAGGTCTCATGTGGGATTTATACACAGAGTTGAATGTTTTAGTTTTTCTAAATGAATGAATCCTGTTGTCTCAACATTATCGTAAACTTGACAGCCTATAAGATTTGTATGTAAGCTAAGTAGAAAGTAAAATTGGCCTTGATGGTTTATTCAAGAAGTGAAATTGACTGATAGAATTAATACAGTAAGAAGACAGAAAGTAAAATGGTCTTTAAAATCTACTGAGTTGGAAATTTAGTACATCCCTGTGTAGTCGGATGGTAGCTTTTGATTTCTGAAAATGTAATATGCCCTGAAAACCATTTTTGGTTCAGGAATATAAGATACTCAAAATTGGGAGATTTTCTCCAAGTTTCACTTGCCTGTTTTTTCACTTTAAGATGGCATGTAGTTCTAATAAGCTGTTTATTCTCAGAAACTTTCTTTTTAAATAATAATCCATCCTCTTATCACTTGGCATTTTTTTTTGGTATCCAGTCACCACAGAGTCAGGTTAGGGACTGGATGAATTTTAAGTTCATTTACATAACTCTGGGTAGAGCTAAAATTTCCTGGGGATAGTAATGCAAAATAATAAGCAAAACTTCTAAAATTAAGATTGACCTTATTTTTTAATCTTTTATATATTAGTAATCGTTCACTTCCCGTCAGCCAATACTGTGTTTTACTGAATCATGAGAGTCGACCTCATTTATTTTCCTCCTGGGTTAGCACTTAGTCCAGATGAGAATGTATTAATATCTTTTCCTAAAAGTTAATCTATACCCAAAGGGATTTAAAATTGCTTTTTGGGAGAACATTGCATCATTGCTCAAGTTGAAAAAATGTTGCTGGGGCACCTGGCTGGCTCAGTTGGTTAAGCATCTGACTTCAGCTCAGGTCATGATCTCACAGTTCATGAGTTTGAGCCCTGTGTTGGGCTCTGTGCTGACAGCTCAGAGCCTGGAGCCCATTTCAGATTCTGTGTCTCCCTCACTAGCTGCCCCTCCCCCGCTTGTGGTCTCTCTCTCTCTCTCTCTCTCTCTCTCTCTCTCTCTCTCCCTCCCTCCCTCCTTCAAAAATAGACATTAAAAAAAATTTTTTTTTTCAAAGAAAGAATGTTGCTAAAAAAATGTTCTGTCTCAAGCTATAAAAGAGATTTTCTTTAATATTGAATAAGAGGGGAAATGAGTAACATATACAATAGAAAAATATGTGTGAGTATAATGAGATTTTTTAATTACACATTTAAATGAGTATGACATACTTTTATGTCTTACAGGTTATATTAAAAGAGAAAGTAAAAGAACTGAATTTACATGAGGTAAGTTGCCTATAAGTATTTAATCTTTTTTTCAAGTTTATTAATTTATTTTGAGAGAGAGAGAGAGAGAGAACGACTGGGGAAGGGGCAGAGAGGGAGGGAGAGAGAGAATCCCAAGCAGGCTCCATGCTGTTAGTGCTGAGCTAGACTTGGGGCTTGATCCCACAAACCATGAGATCATGGCCTGAACTGAAATCAAGAGTCGATCACTTAACCAACTGAGCCAGGCCCCCTGTTAAGCGTTTTAATCTTTTCTTGAGCTATTATCTAATAGAAGTGATATGCTTAACTATCTTTATTTTAAGAAGTTAAAAAAATTAGGCTTATTTTTATCAGCCCTTAATAGGATAATTGAAAGTGAGGTCACATAAAAATCAATTGTGAGAAGACATAAGAGAGTAATGTAACTCGGGTGCCTAGGTGGCTCAGTCAGTTAAGTGTCCGACTTCAGCTCAGGTCATGATCTCCCCGTTCGTGGGCTCACACCCTGCATCAGGCTCTGTGCTGACTGCTCAGAGCCTGGAGCCTGCTTCGGATTCTGTGTCTCCCTCTCTCTCTGCCCCTCCCTGCTCACACTCTATCCCTCAAAAATGAATAAACGTTAAAAACAATTTTTTTAAAAAAGAGTAATATAACTCATTTTTAATAGAAATGGTGCTGATGTAAGATTTCATAGTAATAGGGATGCTGCATGTTGTCCCTGATATGAGTAGTAGATAGATACAAATTTGTTTTTCTACTCAAGATGAGTTTGCACTACTTTCACTCTTAAAAATGTTTCTAGTAGTTCCTTCATATCAATGGTACAAAAGAGACAATGATTACTTCTTGGGGGTGGGGATTTGGGGAGATGAGGCAAGGGGATAGAATAGAGAAGAACATAAGGGAAGACATGATTCCTTGGGATTGTCTAGTGATGAGGTTGCATGGTTGGCTCCCAGATGTTCACAACTTTACTGTGCTTTGTAACGTAAATCAAAAGTATGTGTGTATCCTGCTGTACACTTTCATACGCATTGTCTATGAGAATTTTTTTTAATGTTCATTTATTTTGAGAGGGACAGCACGAGCAGGGGAGGGGCAGAGAGAGAGGGAGAGAGAATCCCAAGCAGGCTCTGCACCATCAGCACAGAGCCCGATGTGGGGCTCAATCTCAGGGACTGTGAGATCATGACCTTAGCTGAAATCAAGAGTCGGATGCTTAACTGACTGAACCGCAAAGGCGCCCCAGAATTCTTTTTCATTTTACTCTTTGTGTCATCTCTGACTACAATTGTTCAGTAGAACCCAGTGATTTTATTTTTAATTTTAGGACCCTTTTCTCTTCCTTTCTGAGTTCTTTAATTTATTTGTAAAGCAAGGAGTTAGAAAGCTGCAAATTGTAATATCTGTGTTTTATATAATCTCATTGTGGGGCAGCTACATTGCCAGTCTCTTCAAAAAGAGTTAATTTGTGAAATTATTTCAATAATAATAAAACAATGATTTGTTATCATCAAACACTTTGAAAATTTCTACTGCGCCTTTGCTATTTCTGCATATTTTTTTCCTTTTTTTTTTAATTTATTTAAATTCAAGTTAGTTAACATATAGTGTAGCATTGGTTTCAGGAGTAGAACCCAATGATTCATCACTTACATATAACACCCAGTGCTTATCCCATCAAGTGCCCTCCTTAGTACCCACCACCCATTTAGCCCATCATCCAGCCCATCTTTCCTCCAGCAACCCTCAGTTTGTTTTCTGTATTTAAGAGTCTATTGGGGCGCCTGGGTGGCGCAGTCGGTTAAGCGTCCGACTTCAGCCAGGTCACGATCTCGCGGTCCGTGAGTTCGAGCCCCGCGTCGGGCTGTGGGCTGATGGCTCAGAGCCTGGAGCCTGTTTCTGATTCTGTGTCTCCCTCTCTCTCTGCCCCTCCCCCGTTCATGCTCTGTCTCTCTCTGTCCCAGAAAAATAAATAAACGTTAAAAAAATTTAAAAAAAAAAAGAGTCTATTGTGGTTTGCCTCCCTCTCTGTTTTTTTGTTTTTTTGGTTTTTTTAATGTTTTTATTTATTTTTGAGACAGAGAGAGAGCATGAGCAGGGGAGGAGCAGAGAGAGAGGGAGACACAGAATCCGAAGCAGGCTCCAGGCTCTGAGCTGTCAGCACAGAGCCCAACGCAGGGGTTGAACTCACAGACTGTGAGATCATGACCTGAGCCGAAGTCGGACACCCAACCGACTGAGCCACCCAGGCGCCCCCCCTCTCTGTTTTATCTTATTTTCCTTCCCTTCCCCTATGTGCATCTGCTTTGTTTCTCAAGTTCCACATGAGTGAAATCATATGATATTGGTCTTTCCTAAATGACTTAATTCATTTAGCATAATACCCTCCAGTTCCATCCACATTGTTGGAGATGGCAAGATTTCATTCTTTTCAATTGCCAAGTAATATTCCATTATACATGTATGTGTGTGTATGTATACACACACACCAGTTGGGGTACATGTGCCCCTTCGAATCAGCATTTTTATATCCTTTGGATAAATACCTAATAGTACAATTGCTGGATCATAGTCCTATTTTTAGCTTCTTGAGGAACCTCCCTACTGTTCTCCAGAGTGGCTGTGCCAGTTTGCATTCCCACCAGCAGTGCAAGAGAGTTCCTTTCTCTGCACCCTCGCCAACACCTTTTGTTTCCTGAGTTGTTAACTTTAGCCATTCTGACAGGTATGAGGTGATAACTCACTGTGGTTTTGATTTGTATTTCCCTGATGATGAGTGATGTTGAGCATCTTTTCATGTGTCTGTCAGCCATCTAGATGTCTTCTTTGGAAAAGTATCTATTCATGCCTTCTGCCCATCTCTTCACTGGGTTACTTGTTTTTTGGGTATTGAGTTTGGTAAGTTCTTTATAGATTTTGGATACTAACCCTTTATCCAATATGTCATTTGCAGGTATCTTCTCCCATTCCACTGGAATGGAATCACCTTTTAGTTTTGTTGACTGATTCCTTTGCTGTGCAGAGCTTTTTATCTTGATGAGGTCCCAATAGTTCATCTGCATTTTTTTAACAAAGAGTTGCTGTGTTACAGCATTTTAGACCTAACCTTGGAATAAACCCAAGCATCAATTTCTGTTTGATTTTTAAATTTTCCCAAAATTAACATAAAGTAATAGAGGATGATCTCTTTTCCATTTGGGGTCTCTTTGATGACCATAAATGGAAAAATTAAATTCTGACATACATTACCCATATTGAATAACCAGGTTCCTCAGAAGTCTTCCTTATTGGTTTTGACCCATTAGTTTATAATGGATCTTTTATCTTGAATGAGTACACTGTGTTGGTTGCACTATTATGTATCAGAGTTAGTATTTCACTTGCACTCACCAATTCCAATTTTGCTAAATTGGACTAAGCTGCTGATCCCCTCTCCCTGTTATTTGAAACTGTAGCTAGGAAAACCTAACCTTGCTCTATATATAGCTTGTTTCCAGAGGCAATCATGTATTTTTTGCAGCTCATTTGGTTTTTTCCAGTTGCATTTCTTGGTGATGAAACTATTTTGTCAGACTTTTATGTGTGTGTGCATTCCTGTAGCCTAATTATACAGTGATGACATAGCTTTGTCCTATGTAAGCACATGGAATTTTGATATGGATACTGTTATTAGTGAATAATTAGAATCGTGAAAAATCAAAGACAAGCTAAATGTCCTTCAGTGGTGTAGTGAATAAATAAAACATGATATACCAAAGATTATCTACCAAGAGAGGGGGGGGAAGGAAGAGAAACCTGATCTAGTGATTCATACAGTGAGGTACTATAAAAGCAGACAAAATTAAGGACTGAGCTCTATCTGTAAATATATCAATTGGGATAGATCTCTAATGGGATCTGAAAACAAGTTATAAAGTGATATAAATGTTTATATCACATATGTAAACTAAAACAAACACCATATTGTTCATGGATTTATGTGCATACTGCAAGGTGTTTTACTGGGTTTGAGAAGGACACATGATCACGTGGGACATGGAGAGAAGAGAAAAAAGATTAGGGGAAGTTGGTCAAAGGGATGTTACTTTAAAAAAAATTTTTTTTTTAGTGTTTATTTGTTTTGAGGGAGAGAGAGACAGAGTGCGAGCAGGGGAGGGGCAGAGAGAGAGGGAGACACAGAATCCGAAAAAGGTTCCAGGCTCCAAGCTGTCAGCACAGAGCCTGACGCAGGGCTCTAACCCACGAACCGCGAGATCATGACCTGAGCCGAAGTCGGACGCTTGACCGACTGAGCCACCCACGTGCCCCAAAAGTGATGTTAGTTTTATATGTAATGGTCTTAAAGAAGGAAAATAGTACATTACTTTTACAGTAATTTTAGAGTTATTGAATACATAAAACATGTCAGACACTTACTAAACTACAGAGACACAAAGGAGCGTAAAATACTAATTTCTGCCCTTAGGCAGTTAACATTCTGGTAGAGAAGACTGTAAACAAGCAAGTCACACTGGGGTGTGCAAAAGGGTGCTGTGTGTTATCTGGGATATATACTGAGAAGTTCTTAAGGGGTCTGATATTGCATAATCACATAGCTACTTCTTGGCTTTTGCTCCCCTAAGGGAGCCTTCCTGGGACCTTACCAACTCAGATGCCCAGACACCACCCCTGCCCCCTCCAGCTTATTAGTTAGCTCTACATCTATGACTGTATCATTTTTGTTTAATTTTTTCTACCAATATAGGGGTCAAGCAACACTTACACTGAGTGAAGCTAAGGAGGTACTATATACATATTCAAAACATAATATATTATCCTTCTACAAAGAAAAATATCCTCTTAATACCCGTAGTCTTCCCTGTTTTTATTTCTCCATCTTTTAATAGAGAAACAGATACAGAGAAGGAGATCTCTAAGAGAAACAACAGAACAGTCATGTAAGTGGAGTCCTAAATGACCTCTAATGTCAAGAAAAACATTTTCTTGACATCTAGTGTCGAGAAAAACAGAAAGGTGCTGTGGAATCTGTGACATACTGGGGAATGCAGGTCCTGTTAAAGGAGTTGCTAGCACTCAGCTCTAGCTAATTGTTGTCATGGAGGAATGCAGGCCAGTTGTTGCCAGATCTGGGTTTCTTCAAGAAAAGCTGGAGAGTCTTGGCATTAGTTTACGATCTGCTCCCTATTTGCATTTAGTCTTCACCACAGTGTCCCCAACTCTAGTTTTTGTTGAGTAGTTGCTTTCTCCATTAAATCTCCTTTGTCAGAAATCAAATGGCCATATTTTGTGACTGTCTTTCTCAGTTCTCCATTCTGTTCCATTGATTTATGCACCCATTCCCTCACCGACACCACAGCTTTATAATAAGTCAAAATAAGACAGTTGGATTCCTCCAACTTTATTCTTCTTTTCCAAAACTGTTTTAGCTAGTCTAGTTCCTTGCTCTTCCATTTAAATTGTGGCATCAGCTAGTCTATATCTACGAAAAAGAAGAAAAAGTCCTCCTGGGATTTTGATTAGTATTGCATCGAATCTGTAAGTCAGGGGAAAATTGGCATCTTTACCATGTTGAGTCTTATGATCTAAAAACACATTATGTCTTTCCATGTATGTATATACTGATTTATATAAAGCTCTGTTTTTAGTGCTTATTATACATTTAGGATTTTTATGTCTTCTTGGTGAATTGTTCCCTCTGTCAAGACATAATATCCCTCTTCATCTCTGGCAGTTTTCTTTGCTTTGGAATCTTTGTGTGATATTAGTACAGCACCTCTAGCTTTCTTTTGATTAATGTTTCCATGGCCTGTATTTTTCCATCCTTTTATTTTCAGTCTACCTATAGAATTATATTTGAAGTGAGTTTTCTTATAGATAGCATAAAGTTGGGTCATGATGGGTTTTTTTTAATCCACTCTGCCAATCTTTGTTTTAATTGGTGTGTTTAGACCATTTACATTCAAGGCAGTTATTGATGTTTGTAATTGGGTCTACCATTTTATTACCTGTCTTCTGTTTTTCCCTCTTTCATTCTTGTTTCCCTTTTACTGCCACCTTTGGATTATTTGAAGACTTTTAGTAATCCATTTTTAGTATCTTTTGTGATTTTGGCTTTATCTTTTTTGTGTAATATTTTAGAGAATTACAAAATAAATACACCTGGAACTATTTTTTTTAGCACTTCAGTTGGAACGTAGAAATGTTCCACCATGTAGATAGACCCTTTTACCTTTTTCCACTTATGCAGTTGCTATCATATTACATCTATATACATTGAAAATCCATCTGACAGTGTTATATTTTTTACTTATAACTGTCAAATATATTTTAAAGGATTCTGGAAAGGAAGAATAGTCATAAATATTCAGATATTTACCATTTCTGTTGCTCTTCATTCCTAATATTCCAAGTTTCCTTCTTTTATTAATGTTTGTTTATTTATGTGTATGTGTGTGTGTGTGTGTATATATATATATATATATATATATATATAT
>NW_024412427.1:17098280-17169642 GCF_014898765.1 Herpailurus yagouaroundi | reverse complement strand
TATATATATATATATATATATATATATATAGTCCATGTGTGTGCATATGCTGAGGGGAGGGGCAGAGAGAAAGGAGAGAAAGAATCCCAATCAGGTTCCATCCCATCGGTACAGAGCCTGAACCCATGAACTGTGAGACTGTGACCTGAGCCAAAATCAAGAGTTGGATGCTTAAGTGATTGAGCCACCCAGGTGCCCCTTCAAGTTTCCTTCTTCTTCTTCTTTTTTTTAATGTTTATTTAATTTTGAGAGAGAAAGAGAGAGAAAGAGCAGGGGAGCGGCAGAGAGAGAGAATCCCAAGCACTCTCCATGCTGTCAGCACAGAACCTGATGCAGGACTCAAGCTCATAAACTGTGAGATCACGCCCTGAGCCGAAATCAAGAGTTGGACACTTAACCAACTGAGCCAGCCAGGTGCCCCTTCAAGTTTCCTTTTTTTTTTTTTTTTCTGGGTTATTCTTTTTTTTTTTTTTTTTTTTTTTTTTTTTGCACTGTTTTTTTGTTTTTTTTTTTAATTTACATCCAAATTAGTTAGTATATAGTACAACAATGATTTCAGGAGTAGATGCCTTAGTGCTCCTTACCCATTTAGCCCTTCCCCCCTCCCACAACCCCTCCAGTAACCCTCAGTTGTTCTCCATATTTATGAGTCTCTTCTGTTTTGTCCCTCTCCCGGTTTTTATATTATTTTTGTTTCCCTTCCCTTATGTTCATCTGTTTTGTCTCTTAAAGTCCTCATATGAGTGAAGTCATTTGATTTTTGTCTTTCTCTGACTAATTTCACTTAGCATAATACCCTCCAGTTCCATCCACGTCATTGCAAATGGTAAGATTTCATTCTTTTTGATTGCCGAGTAATACTCCATTGTATATATATACCACATTTTCTTTATCCCTTCATCCATCGATGGACATTTGGGCTCTTTCCATACTTTGGCTATTGTTGATAGTGCTGCTATAAACATGGGGGTGCATGTGTCCCTTTGAAACAGCATACCTGTATCCTGTGGATACAGGTAATAATAATAATAATAATAATAAACACCTAATAGTGCAATTGCTGGGTCATAGGGTAGTTCTATTTTTAATTTTTTGAGGAACCTCCATACTGTTTTCCAGAGTGGCTGCACCAGCTTGCGTTACCATCAGGTTTCCTTCTTAATGTCATTTTCCTTCTATCTGATGAACTTCCTCTATCATTTCTTTTCAAGCAAATCTGCTGGTTCTGAGTTCTACTAGTTTGCCTTCATCTGAGAATGTCTTTATTTCATTTTCATTCCTGAAGGAAGGGCATAGAACTCTAGGTTGACACTTCTTTTCTTTCAGCACTTTTAAAATGTGCCACTTCCAATGAGAAAGAATGAAATATGGCCCTTTGTAGCAACATGGATGGAACTGGAGAGTGTTATGCTAAGTGAAATAAGCCATAGAGAGAAAGACAGATACCATATGGTTTCATTCTTATGTGGATCCTGAGAAACTTAACAGAAACCCATGGGGGAGGGGAAGGAAAGAAAAAAACAAAAAAAAAAAAAAAAGAGGTTAGAGTGGGAGAGAGCCAAAGCATAAGAGACTCTTAAAAACTGAGAACAACCTGAGGGTTGATGGGGGGTGGGAGGGAGGGGAGGGTGGGTGATGGGTATTGAGGAGGGCACCTTTTGGGATGAGCACTGGGTGTTGTATGGAAACCAGTTTGACAATAAACTTCATATATTGAAAAAATAAATAAAAATAAAAATAAAATGTGCCACTTCTTCTGGCCTTCACCATTACCAATGAGAAATTCAGTCATTCAAGTCATTGATCCTCTATCAGTGTCTTTTTTCTCCAACTGCTTTCAAAGGTTTTTTTTGTCCTTAGTTTTCAATAACTTAATTATGATATATCTGAGCATAGATTTCTTTGGATTTATCCTGTTTGTGGTTTACTCAGCTTCATAAATATGTAGGTTTGACTTTAACCAAGGCTGATTTTCAGCCATTATTCAGATTTTGTTTTTGCATTGCATTTTTTGGGGGGTTGGGGGAAGAGAGAGAGGGAGAGAGCTCATGCATGAGTGAGGGAAGAACAGAGAGAGATAGAGAGAAAGGGAGAATCTTAAGCAGGCTCCATGCCCAGCATGGGGCCTGAAGAGGGGCATGACCTCATGACCATGAGATCATGACCTGGAGCTGAAATCAAGAGTCAGATGCTTAACTGACTGAACCACCCATGTGCCCGCACATTGCACTCTTTCTGTCCTGCCACCCCACCAGAGAAGGCCTCATCTACCTGCTGTGCTTATATGGGTCAATCAGAATATGCATAGTTTTGTAGAACCCTGAGTCCACATCCACAATACAGTGGTAGAGCCATCCATGTAGCTTCCAAGTTTGAATAAATTCAGGCCCAACCCCCCTTCCATCAGGTATTGCCTGTACTTACAAAAGGGAAAGGACACCCTGCTTCCCTCTGCATCTCGGCACCAGCTGGGAACCTAGCTGCACAAGGACTAGAAAGAGCCATCGGTTTTCTCAGGTCAGGCAGAGGAGTAATGTGGCAGGTACACTGTAGCCCTGCTCTGTCCTGCTTTCCATAAGAAGAGACTACAGAAAGGTTGGACCCATTGGAGTTGCCCCCTGTGTGAAGTAAAAAATATCTTTTCCTTCTTCTCCTCACCTCCCCATAGGCTCATCCCCTTCCCTTTGCTCCAGTGAGGAGGTGGCTCTGGCAGTGCAAGTTTTACCACATTCTTGTCTTATATAGAAAGAGATTTAAACCCATTCAGTCTTTCTAGGACTATTGATCCATCTTCTTACATATCACATTCTCGAATTTTACTTTTAAAAATATACAAATATTTGGAGCCCAACTGAGGTTTGTCCAAGGTTTGTTAAAATTGCAAAAATAGTTAAAACCAAACAACAACAAAAATCCAAAGCGTGTACAAAGAACTGAAAGTATGTAAGACCCTAGAGATTGAGTGGGTATAGTCCCTCCCTTCCATTAGAGAACACTGGCCCCATAGGAGAGAAGGTCACAAATCAATGAGGTGTGTACAGCAGTGGGCCAAGGATATGAACATATGAGGGCCATGGAAGGGACTGTCCACTGTACTTCATTTGGAACCAGAAAGCTGGACCTTTCCTGAATGGCAGAACCATCTGTAGGTTGCTTTCATAGTTCCCAAAGATTCCAACCTTAAATGACACCTCTGAACTAGAAATGCTGCCTCTGGAATCAGTGTACAAGGTGGCAAGATTACTAAGATGTCTGTTACTTCATATAATTATCTTAAGAGCAAGGGAACTCACATTTTTAAAAACTCAGATAAGATAGGTATTATTCCTTATTTTGCATTTGTAGAAATTGAGATTTAAGAAAGTTGAGTGGAATGGGTATATTATCCAGCTTCTGAGCATAGAGAAAGAGTGTGACCCTAGCCTTTCCCATGGTGATAACCTCCCCCGACCAGAAAATGCCCTCACACAGAAGCTCCTCCGTTCCCTCTCCAGAAGAGAAGAGGAAACGCAAGAAGAAGCATCTAGTGCAGAGCCCCAGTTCCTACTTCATGAATGTGAAATGCCCAGGTTGCTGTAAAATCACCACCACCTTTAACCATGCACAAATAGTAATTTTGTGCGTTAGCTACTTCACTCTCCTCTGCCAACCTACACGAAGAAAAGTAAGACTTAACAGAAGGATGCTCCTTCAGATAAAAGCAGCACTAAAAGCACCCTGAATCAAGACGAGTGGGAAACCATCCCAATAACATTTTGGATACAAAACAAAAATAGTGTGGCCCTAGGTGTTTGAGTCTGGAGTCATCACATGCTGTCCCCACTGCCCCCACAGACTTGAAGCTTCTGCTGTTCCCCAACCTGCAAAAAAATTACTTTGGAGCTACTTGACTCAGCTTCCTTCTGCTTTCTGCAGGTGCCATCAGTTAAGAACTTTTCTGACTTTTAACATGTAAAACAAGCAAACTCAAGTATTTATAGACTAACCAGTCCGTAAATGTGTCTTCCTATCCCAGCTTCTGGCAGGACTAACATTATCATAGTCCATTCTTTGACTTCAAAAAATGAAGAGTGATGAGGAACTCTTCCTGTCTCCTTCTATCAGGCCCTAATGTAAAGACCAGACAAAGACGTCACACACAAAAAAAGAGAGAGAGAACTCCAAACCAGTATCTCTTATGAACATAGGAGAAAAAATCCTCAACAAAATACTAGCAAACTAAATCCACCACCATATAAAGAGAATTATACGCCATAATCAAATGGAATTTATCCCAAGGAATACAAGGTTGGTTTAACAAAGAAAAATCCATCAATGTAATACACCCTATTAACAGAATAAAGGGAGGGAAAAAAAAAAAAAAAAAAACATGGTCACTTCAGTAGATGCAGAGAAAGCCCTTAACAAAATTGAAAATTCTTTCATGATAAAAACACTCATCAAACTAGGAATAGAAGGGAACTTCCTCAACTTGATCTATGGAAAACACAGAGCTAACATCATACTTAATGGTAAAAAACTGAAAGCTTTTTCCCCTAAGATCAGAACAAGACAAGGATGTCTGCTCTTGCCATTTTTATTCAGCATTGTACTGCAGTTGTACTGCATTGTGCTGCAGGGTCTAGCCAGAACAGTCAGGCAAGAAAAAGTAATAAAAGGCATCCAGATTGGAAAGGAAAAAGGAAAACTATTATTTTCAGATGACATGAATTTATAAAAACAGAAAACCCTACAGAATCCACCAAAAATCATGAGAGCTAATAAATGAGTGCAACAAATAAGATCAACATACAAAAACCAGCTGTATTTCTATGCACTGGCAATGAATAATCCAAAAGTGAAATTAAGAAAACTATTCCATTTACACCAGCATCAAAAAGAGCAGGTAGGAATTAATTTAACAAAAGCTCAGACTTGTACACTGAAAAGTACAAAATACCATTGAAGGATATTAAAGAAGACCTATATAAGTGGAAAAACCTACCATGTTTGTGGTTTGGAAGACCTACTATTGATAAAATGGCAATATTCCCCCAAATATTTACAGAATCGACACAATCCCGATCAAAATCACAGCTGCCTTTTTTTTTTTTTTTTTTTTTTTTGGTGAAAATTGACAAGCAGATCCTAAAATGCACATGAAAATGCAAGAGACCCAGAATAGCTGAAAACAATCTTGCAAAAGGACAGAGTTGGAGGAGTCACATCTCCCAATTTTAGAACTTAACACGAAGCCTCAGTTTGAAGACAGTGTGATCCTACCAGTTGGAGAGATGTGCAGATCACTGGAATAGAATTGAGAGTTCAGAAACAAACCTATATGGGGCACCTAGGTGGCTCAGTTGGTTAAGCATCCAACTTTTTGTTTTAGCTTAGCTCATGATTTCACGGTTTATGGGTTCAAGCCCCACATCGGGGCTGAGCTGGACAGCATGGAGCCTGCTTGGGATTCTCTCTCTCCCTCCCTCTCTCCCCTCCCCAACTTACATGCATGCACACACTCTTTCCTTCTCTCAAACTTTAAAAAAAAAAAAAAAAAGTTATTTATTTATTTATTTATTTATTTATTTATTTATTTGAGAGAGACAGAGAAAGAGCAGGGGAGGGGCAGAGAGAGAGGGAGACACAGAATCCAAAGCAGGCTCCAGGCTCCGAGCTGTCAGCAGAGAGCCTGACACGAGGCTCGAACTCATGAACCATGAGATCATGACCTGAGCCGAAGTCGGACACTTAACTGACTGAGCCACCCAGGCACCCCCAAAAAGGTTATTTTAAGAAAAAAAGACAAATGTATACAATTATGGTCAATTGATTTTCAACAAGTGCATCAAGACACTTCAAGACAATTCAATAAGAAAAGAACAGTTGATTCAACAAATGGTGCTGGGATAACCAAATTGTATAAAACAATGAAGTTAGGGCTCTGCTTCACACCATATATAAAAATTAAAAATGGACCAAAGACCCAGATGTAACAACTAAAATTACAAAACTCTTAGAAATAAACATAGATAGAAATTTCCGTGGCTTTGGGTTAAACGATGGTTTCTTAGATATGACACCTAAAGCACAAGCAACCGAAAGAAAAAGATAAATTGAACTTCATCAAAATTTAAAAACCCTTATTATCAAGAAAGTAAAAAGATAACCCACAGGGAGAAAATACTTGGAGATCTTCTATCTGATAAGAGTAGGTAGTATCCACAACATAGAAATAACTGTTACAATTCAATAAAAAGCCTACAAAATAAAAAGAACTGCAAATATTTTATATCAGCCTTTTTATCCTAACAAGGTCTTTTGTAGAACAAAAGTTTTTTAATTTGATAAAGTCCATTTTATTTATTTTTTTCCTTCAATTGCTTATGCTTTAGGGGTGATATCATGCTTTTGGTGATAGCCAGCTATGGATGTCCAATTGCTCCGACACCATTTGTTGAAAAGGTTGTCCTGCCATTGAAATGCTTTTTTGCACCTTTGTCAAAATCAGTTGGCTATCTGATAAGGAATTGTATCTAGAATATATAAAGAACTCTTACAACCCGTAAAAAGAAAAATAACCCAACCAAAAATGTGGACAAAGAATTTTGAACAGACATTTCTCCAAAGAAGATATACAACAGGCCGATAAGCACATCATTAGTCATTAGGAAAGTGCAAATCAAAACCACAATGAGATTACCGCTTCATACCATCTAGGATGGTTATAATCAAAAAGACAATAAAAATTACCTGATGATATGGAGAAATTGGAACCCTCATACACTGCTGGTGGGAATGTGAAATGATGTAGCCATCCTGGGAAACAAACAATTTAGTAATTCCTCAAAAAGTTAAATACAGAATTACCATATGACCTAGCAATTACTCCTAGATATATACCCAGAGAATTGAAAATTCGTGTTACTTGTTTAGAGTAGAGCAACATTATTCATAATAGCTAAAAGGTAGAAACAATCCAAGTAACCATCAACTAATTGAATGGATAAACAAATATAGTATATCCATACTACTATTTAGCCATAAAAGTAAATATTGATTCATGATACAACATGAATAAACCTTGAGGGCATTTTGCTAAATGAAAGAAGGCAGACAAAAAAGACCACTTATTGTATGATACCATTTCATGATTCCATTCCATTCTGGAAATGACCGGAATAGACAAATCCATCAAGACAGAAAGTTGTAAGTGATTGCCAGGGACTGCGAGAAGGGGGAATGGGGAGTGACTGTTTATGGGTGTGGGCTTTGGGAGCATGGAATGAAATGTTCTGGAATTAGATAGTGGTGATGGTTGCACAACTCTGTGAGTATACTAAAAAATGCTGAATTGTATACTTTAAAGGGATGAATATTATGTGAAATATACCTCCATTTTTAAAAAGGTATGGGAAGTTACAGTGGAGAAGCAGTTTGTTGTTGAAATACTGTAGAGTGCAAAATAGGACCTGTAAAGTTGTAAAATTCGTTTGGCCCTTCATGGAACTTCTGAAAAGTCAGATCGGAGACTTTTCTCTTCATGACTGCCCTTGCTTTTGGTCACCTTTGGCACTTAACATGTCAGAATTTAACCTTTTTTTCCTTACAGGTGACTATGGTTTTAGAATTTGTTTAACAACATAATAGCACATTATAACCATTAATTGTAACTCCATTTTAAAAAGGCTACACATCTAATTTTGGATCCTAGAAAAATAAGCAAATTAAAATTGAGTGGCTTGTCCAACTTCTTGCTCTTTGGTAGGATCAGTGCTGAATCTCCACAGGGCAGAGCCAGCAGTCCTGACCCTGTTTCCCTCCCTGTGCTGGGAGGAAAGCTGGGCCTTCCCAGAATGCCTACCAGATGGGAACATCATTTCTCCTTTTAAGCAGAAGCCCAAAAAATCACCCCCAAGGCTGGAACTGCTAGTTTCTCACCTTTACCCACACAGCTCGTTCTCAGCCTTCCTGCAGACGTCAAAAATGGTCTTAAAAATAGTGTTCCCGTCATGAAATTTAAACATAAATAAAAACAACTGGTATTGGTAGACTGCCTTACTGCCTCCTCAGCCCTGTCCCCAGTCTGAACTGATGACAGTGGGGGCAGGTAGTGTCCCCACTCTACAGATGAAGGAACAGAGATTGAGAGGCCACATGATGACAGAGGTTCCACAGCTAGTGGGTGTCTGAGCCAAGGCCAGCAGTCTGTCCTTCCTCCTCCCCTGCTCTCCTGCTGTCTCCATGGTAAGGCTGAATCTTGATAAGACAGTTACCATTCTCCTCCTGTGAAGATCCTATCTGCTGTGTACAAGGCTCCTGAGAGCTCCCCAGAGAAGGGTGTTGGAAAACTGAGATTCACAGCACTGGCCACAGGGCACCAAGAGCCACGTGGCCTATCACATAACGTAAGAAGACACTGGGCTACACATTATAGGTTAAGAAACAGGCAACAGGGAGGCCGTGTCAGCTGGATGGACAAGAAATGGTGACGGTTGAATCAGGATCCCTGGAGATGGACAGGGAAACAAGCAGGGAGGAGTTCAACCTTTGGGCAGGAGACAAGTAGGACAGCAGCACATCAGTGCAACAGACCTGGGTCCTCAGCCGGGTCCGGCCACTCACCAGGGTGGCTCCAAGCCTCTGTTTTCTTGCCTGTGAAGTGGGTATATGCAATACTTGATGTCTCTGGACGCTGCTGTGTGCCCAAGGAGTAGTGGTTGGAAGTGAAGGCCTCTTTCCAGGCAGTGGAGCCTAGCCACCTGTCAGAGAGTGAGCCTGGCCCCGTCTGTGTATTTTCGTAAGTTTCACTATTAGAGACTCTTGAATAACTTTATATATGACAAAGACGTTGACAAGGCAGCCCGTAAGTGAGGGACCCCAGGGACTGTGAGAAGCACGTCACCACAGGCTGTGCCATGTAGTTTATAGTGTCTACATTGTGAAAACCAAAGGAGGGCTCCAGGGCCTGGCCCAGGGCATGAGCACTCCCCTCAGGGGCCGTGCTGCTGAGCGGGCAGAGCATTCCCTGGCGAAGCCAGCCCCTCACCCACCCAGGACAACCGCTTTATGTTTAGCCTGTCTACTGAGAATAAGCCAAGTCAGACTCTTCTGACTACTGAAGTAAAGGAAGCTGCTTCTTGCTTTCTGTCTTCTCCTGTCTGCCCTCCATCTTGAAGATGTGTGACAGGAAGAGCAGGAGACTCTTCAGAAGACCTCGCCCATTCAAGCCTGCTTCTTTCACTTAAGGAGTTGTGGGACCTTGTAAGTCCCTTCAAATGGCTGGCTTCGGGGGGCCTGCACTTTACTTTGGGGCCTGGGAGAGTATTTAGCACTCTGCTTCATGTGTGCAATTGTCTTTCAGCTCTGTGCAGTGTGTCTAGAAGACTTCAAGCCTCGAGATGAGTTGGGCATTTGTCCATGTAAGCATGCCTTTCACAGAAAGTGAGTATTGGTATGGAATTATTTTTTTTAATGTTTGGTTTTTGAGAGAGAGCAAGCGAGCAAGGGGGGAGGGGCAGAGGGAGAGAGAGGGAGACACAGAATCCGAAGCAGGCTCCAGGCTCTGAGCTGTCAGCACAGAGCCCGACATGGGGCTCGAACTCACCCAGTGGCGAGATCATGAGCCAAAGTTGGACGCTTAACTGACTGAGCCACGCAGGTGCCCCTGGTGTGGAATTATTTAAAGGGACCTGAATTTGAGGCACATTGAGCCACTTACTTGTGGGTTTAGAGCAGTGCCAGACAAGCCGGACAGCTTCATCATTAGTCTGCAATGCAGCAAGCTCAAGGCACCCTATGGAGTGAGGTGCGTGCGTGCACGTGTGTGTGTGTACATATGTGACATCAGGAGGGACCGGGGTGGCGGAACATGACTGCCAGGCAGGACTTTGGGCAGAGGGCCAAATAAGCCCACACCTCCTTAGAGCTGAGGCTACAAACAGCTGCTTTAAATGGAATTTTCCAACGAGAGCTTCTATTCCTAAAAACTTAAAAACCAGTTATTTTAAATCAAAATAAATAAAGTATGAATGTAAGTGGGAGTGTGAAGCCATCTCCTATGCCAACATACTAATATTCCCTCTTCTCTCACAATTTTTTGTTTTCATTTCTATTAAAAACTTGTATTTCTCCTACTTCCCACCACCCTCCTCAGTGTACTTCATCCTTTAAGTCATGGATGATTCGAGGGTATAGCATGCTGTGGCTGATTCGTATCACCTTTTAGAAGATTAGAGGCTTTGATTTCTCCAGAGGGTAAAAGGCATTCTCCACCTGCTGGTGGAGCTGCTTGGGATCTGAGTGTTCACACCAGCCCCTGGCTAGAGGGGCAGATGTGTTTAACCCATGAGGCATCTGGCAGGGGGCGCCATAAGCCTGGGACTGACATCTTCCTCCTGTGTTGTTGTCTCATCCTGCAGGTGCCTTATTAAGTGGCTCGAGGTTCGTAAAGTATGTCCACTGTGCAACATGCCAGTTCTGCAGCTGGCCCAGCTGCACAGTAAGCAGGACCGTGGACCCCCGCAGGGGCCCCTGCCTGGGGCAGAGAACATCGTATAGCTCCCCCAAGGACCAAACTGCTGTGGGATCCGACATCCATATGGAGCCAGGAGGAACACACGCGGTCTCTGCGTTGGCTGCTCTACCTGGGGCACCAGCTGCCACTTCCTTTGCCTCATGAAGAACTCGGGCCAGCTACGCTGGGAAGCCAGACTGCTGGGTCTTGTGACAACCAAAGCACGCTGACACTACCCCATGCCAAGAGAAGAGGAGTGGATGATGGATAAGCCTTCCGGTTACATTCAAGAAATTTCATGAGGGTCTCTTACTGACGCCATTACTCTGTCTCCCAGATACTTTTCTCCATGTCAAGGTGAATCTTTATCAAGCAGAAGGGAAGATAGGATTGTTAGAGAAGGGAACTGAGGGCAGGTGTTTAAAGCCCGGCCGGGGGGGGGGGGGGCGGGCCCGGGGGGGGGGGGGGGGGGGAGGGAGGGCGTGCATGGGTTTGGGGCAGCAGACCCTCCTGGCAGTCCCTGAGCCTAGTAAAACCAGCGGTTACCTCAGTTGAAGCCCGACTGGTCACGATTGGTGAGGCAGTGCCAACAAGGCTTTTCACATTATGTTCCTTTGATAAGGTCATCTTGGAACCCAGGGGCTTTGGTTACCACAGAGCAGCAGTGCCCCCTCGCCACTCCTTCTCCCTCAAGTTCATGACACTTGCTTATCAAATCATCTAAACACATTAGATGCGCTTGGAAAGGCTGGTCAGAAGTCATTTCCTCTTATTCTTGCCCGCCCCCCCAAGCTCCCCAGTGAAGCCCAGCCAGGCCGCCCATCTGGAGCCCCAGCAGGGGATGTGCTGTCCGTGTGTGACCCAGGGAGACTCAGGGTGCTGCCCACCCCCATACAGTGGGGTTCCAGTGCAGCTGCTGGTCTTAGCCCACTGCCTCAGTAAGGAGCTGCTGTGAGCCTCTCAGATGGCTCCCAAGGGGAGCTTCTTCCTGAGAATGGCCAGTCTTCCCGGCCCTGCTGAGACGAGAGGATGCTGACTCCCTTGCCTCTCCCCACTCCTTCCGTTTCCTTCCCTCTCCTGCCCTGTGTTTCTACTTGAGAAAATGCCTGTCATTGGCTTTTTAACAATTTGAAGCATCCCAAATGAGATCTTTCTGTAATTCTGAAGCGAGGGATCCACTTGAAATTGTAAATAGTTTCAGGAAGCTCCCGTAGGGCTGTTCACCCATTGGTGTGTGCCTCAGTATTCAGACTTGCGATAAGTAATTTAAAGTGTCTTTATAGGAGAGAAATGCATGCTGCTCTTTGGCTCTTTCTGTCCAACTTTTCTAGAAATGACTGAAGAGTCCATTCGGATTCATGAATGCTGTATAAATTTGCCATCTGAAGTGGCTTTGGGTCAGATAGAAAGTTCTTTTCCACGGCACTGCTTTCCACCTCCTTCTGTTATAGGGTGGACTCCTCGTCAAGAGCTTTGCCTCTGCTCCATTCCCCAGGTGTGAGTGAGGACAGTTTCTCATTGGAAATGTGGTCTGCATGGTATGGAGAGAGAATGGAGGAAGCTTTACTACTCTGTTCATGGCATGTCTCCAGGGACTTTTTTCTGGATTCGTCTCTACCATCTTAGAATGGGAGACAGAACCTGTCCTTGGCTCAGATGGCTGGGGTCAGATGAGGAAAATTCCCATTAGCCTAGGAAAGTGCTGGACAAAATCCAGTTTGGAAAATTACAAATCCAGTTGGTCAGAATTGGCTGTTTCCTCCTTGTGACCTATTCATGTCACGCCAACTGGCTGCTTCAACAGGGCAAGGAAGTGTGGGGTATTTTTATATGAAAGCCTTAGCCTGTTGGGCATCCTTGAAAAGAGATTTTCATGCGCTCCTACTTTCACCATTTCTGCGTTGTGTTGGTAGCACAATGGAGTTGAATACTGCAAAGCACCCAGTTTACAGTGAAATGTTTCCAGTGACCAGTGTCAAAAGTAGGTCTGCTTCTAGACTAGCCTCAGTTGTGGCCAACACCCACCATTCCCCATGGGATGGCTTGGGACAGATCTCACCTTGTTACGAGGTTCCAACAGGAAAGAGAAGTTTTCCCCTGAAGGGAGGAATTCGCATGCTCTAAAAACTGCAAATGATTTCAGCTCACAGCTTTGGCAAGATTATAACTCATCAGTTGCAGCTTTTTTCTGTCCCTGTATGTGTGGGTAGAGTAGTTCATTTCCCTGTCACAGGAAGGGCAAGTTGATATGGTTGGTGCATAGTTCCAGCCATTAGAGGAAAGCGCCAGAATGCTGTGCACTCTCCATTGGGCACCAACCCCCACGAGGTGCCGCTAACGTGACCTCCACACCTGTGAATGCGGAGGGCTTTTAAAATGCCACCCTTTCACCAGGGTGGGGCTGGATATGGAGTGGTGAATATTCACTCTGCTCGCCATCTCCTTTCTTGGCTCGGTGTCCCACCGCAGCTCAGCCAGTGTCACCCAGAGTAGTAGTTCCTGCCACTCTTCGCAAGACAACCTGAATGCACCTGCTCCCCACACCTGGGTCCTCCTCCAGGACTCTGTGCTGCACTGTCATTATTGCCAATGGCCAGGGCTTAATTTACACCTTCAATTCTGATTAAAACACAGTTGTCTGTGGACAAGGCTAAATCTTCATCTGAACTTTTTAAAGAATGAGTTAAGGATCCCCTAATACTCTTGGCACAGGCTCACACCTTACACTGAGCCCACCCTGGCCACATCTGTCTTTTGTTGGGAAGTTGTCGGGCAATCTTTTGTTAATCTGTAGACACGTGGGGACTTTGGTCTGCTCTTGGGCCACTGGGGGGTGACATGGCAGGTGTTGGTTTTTGTTGTTTTTTTTTACTTTGTCTTGCTGTGTCTAAGCAGCTCAAAGGTCGGATGTTACTTGTATGCTGTGGGCTAAAAGAATGTAACTCAGCCCCAACTGAACTCCATGGGTGGCTGCACCATTATCTAGTTGCTAGGAGTACAGCTGAATTCAGGCGGCTTTAGAGACAGGGAACAAAACCAGCCTGACTTGATTCTTGATTAAGTAGGCATAAGACATTGTCATCTGCCGCTTCTCTCTGCCACAGTGTGATGTGGTTGGGCCTGTCCCTGGCAGGTGAGGTCCTCGTAGCCTGTGCCCACCAAGGCAGGGAGCTGGACTAGACAGAAAAGGCCAGATGCGAGTAGATGGCCCACGGGGAAGTCTAAGCTGAGGAATACAGGGAACATTCCATCATTGCCAGATAGCCTGTTCTTAACACATCTTGACAAAATTAAGATCCTTTGCCCCAGTGCCAAGTCCCTTGGACCCATTAGAGGACCAATTTGTACCTTTCCACAGCCCCACTCCAAAGCCTGCCACCTCTATGGCCTGGTCTTGCTCTGCTAAGCTATTCTGAACTGTAGTTTTTCTGAAAGGCTTTCTGAGAATTATGAAATGAACACAGAGAGGCTCTGGACAGAAAAAGTGCTGAGTGAGTTTAATCATCCCTTGCCATTCACCAGCCATGTGTCTTTATGCAAGTTAGCCTCCCGAAGCTGATTTCCTTCTCTGCCCTCTAAGAATTGTAGTGACGTTTTTGCTGGCTCTCATGAGGACCACACATGTCCAAAGCCTGGTGGGCAGTAGGCCTGGGGTTGTGGAGGTTCCTAATTATAGGCAGGATCATGCCAGTCACATAGGGCTCCTCTGTAGCTCAGGTAGCAACAAAACCTCAGCAAGGGCCTCCTGAGATACAGGAGGTCCCTTGGGGTAGGGCCTGCGTTTACCTGGGTCCCTTCCTTTTCCTCTCCTGATCTTGCCAGTCACCTCCATCTGTCTTTGCCCATGGTGCTCCTTGGCAGCTATTCCATAAATTTTTGAATAGGTAATCCCTTCATATAATTCGCAAATCACGAGTCTTCCTTGCATCCCTGACCTAGCTAGCCCAACTTATTGCCCCTTGAACACCCGCTGTGTTCCACTATGTTCCATGTAGAGCCTTCCAGTGACCATTTGCACATAAACAGGGATTACACACGTGTATATATAACTCTTCTCTTTTACTCATGTGATACCAGACCAGTATATCCAAGGAGCATTCCTATTCATGGGGGAAGAGCCATCTCAGAAGTCTGAATATCTGTACAAGGTGAGCCCATAATTGGAGGATGTCTTTGCAATCACATTCCCTTTTGAATAAGGCATTTTTTATTGATTGCAGCATACTAAAATTCTAGTTTTCCATACAAAGCAGAAATAGCAATCCCTCCCTGACCCTTACCACACACTCAGATAATATGAGAGCACCACCAGTTTCCAGACTGCACAAGGACAGTCTGGTCTGTGACAGGACACCCAACAGCAGGCTCTGCTGTGTTGCTGAGAACAGCAATGCAAGCCTCTCGTCCAGGTCCAACAGCCTTTACACCCCCCTGGTCCCCATCCAACCCCATCCGATGGGGTGACGTCTGGCTACAACTGTCATTTCTTAGGCGAGTTCTTGTGTTTCTGAGGCAGGAGTCTGATAAGCGGCAACTGAAGCCTGAGGCATCCTTCTGTTTGGGGGACAGATGTCTCAGATGACGCTAAGCAGGTAGGTGGCTAGTCTCCTCAAGACTAACCATAGATACACACACTTCAGTGTCCGTCTTCAAGGTCCTGGCTCTGCTCCCTTTCCCTCCCCACTCTTTATGCACACATTAAAAAGAAAATGCTTGCCGCAGAATTTTCTCCATTCGACAACAGAAATCTTTTAAGAAAAAAATGTCTTACAAAGCTGCTTCTTCCAGGCAGCCCTAGGGGGAGGGGCATGGACTCCTACATTGCTTCTCACCCCCCTCCCTGGCTTCCTGCCTCCCAGAGCAGCAGCCCAGCGCTTTCCTTGGATTAAAAGTGCAATTTAGGCCCCTAACCTGAAACTTGAAAGGAATTGTATGTGAAATGCCACCCTTCTGTCACCTGAGTATCTGGCCCTGGGTTAGAATGTCTTTCACATCAGCTATTACGAGTTTCTTAAGTAAAAGAGATGAATGTGTCTAAATTCACAATGTCTAAATTCTGGTGAAATCTGCAGTTGTTAACCGGAAGTGGTTCTTTAGTAGATAATATTAATGAAAGATCCCCCATGCCACGGACTGTGCTTCCACTTGAGTGGGAATATCACAAGAAAAATAGAGGGGCTTGTTCAGTAAGTTTGTCTTTGTCCGATTCAGCTTTAGAGCCCAACTTTGCAAAATGCTAATAGTTTGGTTCCACTTTCAGACTGAGCATTGCACCCTTGCTTACCAATCCAGTGCTCACTTCTGTGGCTCTCAGGTCAGAGAGAACACCCTCCCTGCTCCAGGGACATGGACCTAGAATGTGGTCCCCGCCAATTTCAAGGGACCGGTCTGTACTTGGTGAAGCTCCTCTCAGCTCCCTGTGCCTGCATCTAGGGCCAGCTGCACACTGTCCCTCCCAGGCCATGCTACAGCAGGTGGGTAGGTGGGGCCGGTGTTAGGGAAGCTCCTCCTGGAGAGAGCCTGGTCTTCCAAGAGTGTTCCTCATAACTGTCGTCTCTGGGTTTCTTGACATCATTGCCAGGATGGAGGGGGGTAGTTTAGTCCTGTAGTTTAGCCCACTGGGGTTTACTCACTAGATCTTGTATAACTCCCTCAAAAAAAAAAAAAAAAAAAAAAGTTTATGAAACTCTGAGCCTCAGGTTTCATAGACGTGTTTGTACACTAAGAATTCTGCAGCAGAATATTTTTAAACATCCGCAGTTTTTTGTAAGCTATATTTTTGTATATTTAATTGCTATTTTAAAATTTTAATGCATTTTTGGCTAATTACTCCTGTTTTAAAAACAAAACATGCATGTAATTGACTTAAATGTAAATAAAAAGCAGGTTTTGAAAATACTTTGTGCCGAGCATGTACCCTTCAACTCAGAGGGGCCTGAGATCACCTACACCCCTCTTGAGCCTGTGTAGCAATGGAAAGTCAAGGTAAGTGGCTGTGATCAAAATGAGCTGGTCACCAGCAACATGTGATTGTGATGAAGGAGCTTCGGGCCTGCACCCCCATGGGGTGGGGAGCAGGTCCGAGGTGAGGAGCAGAGCACCAGGCCACAGCGAGGGAGGAGGTGGCCGAGACCCCACCTGCCCCCCTGGCCTCAGCCCTGCAGATGCCACGGGACACACCAGCTATCTCACAAACGCGGGAGCTAGTGCCCAGGGGGGTTTAAGTGGTGGAACTAGCCCACCCCGCCCCCCACCTCTCTAGCTGCATCTCAGGCTTGGAAATACCAACTATTCTGTCAGGAGGGAAAAAACACACCTAGACTCCAAAGTCCCCCTGTGGTGACTGCTGTTGCTCCTCACCGCCACTCACGAGAAGCCCTGCAGGTCAGCTTTGGCTCCGCAGCTTGGGGGAAACTGGCCCCCTCAAGGCCATCTGTGACCCTGCAACAAATCTGGACCACTTCTTAAACCTCCTCTGAATGCAGGTGCCTGAAGAGCTCCTCTCCCTCAGCCCCTTCTCAGACCATGCTCTGCAGCCTTTTCCTTCTCTTTCCATCTAGTTATTCTCCCTCTACCTTCATATTCACTAAATTCCCACCTAGATAGACATCATTTGCAGGTCTGTAATCTCCAACCCAAATATTCAGCTGCCGTTTGGGATCAAGACCTGGCAATCCAAAACCAAGCCTTCCCAACAAGCCTGGGTGCCTCACTGGGACTCCCTCCCCACTATCCAGTCACCGCATCCCAGCCCTCTAAGCCTTCGTCTACTGCTCCAATCTTGGCTTAGGCCACCTTCCTTTCCCACCTGGGTCCTAACCACGGCCACCCCACACGTGCACATACTGCCTCCAGTGGAGGGCGGGGTGGGGGGGGGGGCCTCGCCAACTCACGGAGGGCAGACTGGAAGGGACGCTGCTGAGACGGCAGTAGCTTACACCAGGGGCTGGCAGTGGTGCCAGGGGGTGGGAGTTTACATGCATCTCACAAGCCAGAGGTAGCAAAGTGGCAGTAAACTGGGATCAGGCTCGGAAGAGAATGTGAGCAGCTCCCGTGCAGAGATGGCCTTGGGGACACACAGTGCTAAGAGGGGAAGGCAGTCCTTGTCGGGGGGCTATAAAGGCAAGGGCTGTGAGGGGCCGCTACCTTGGAAATCAATGTCCAGGGCTGATGACTGCTTAGGGAAGTCCAGAATTGCGCCCAGGGGGCTGGCAAGATCTGTCCTCAGAGGAGAAGTGGCTGGCACGGGCAGAAGTGGCCTGGGAGGCAGAAGGAAAGGAAGAGGGGTCTGCTGTGTTAGAACGGAAGAAGAGGACGTGAAATGTCCGTTAGACTTAGTAACAACCCACTGGTGACTGATCAGGCACCCTCCCAGGCAGTGACACTCTGGGCTGGGCACAAAGTACAGAGAAGTCACAGAGGCAGCCTTTCAAGAGCAGGAAGTGGCAAGGATGCAGAACACGGAAGGTGAACGCTATGCAGGAGGGGGCTCTGCCCAGGTCTAGCTGTGTGACCTCAGGCAGGTTTGTTCCCATTAAACTGCAGGGAGAACAAAGGTTGTATGAGGCCAGCCATGTAAGCACTGGTCACAGCCTCATGAGCACAGTACGTGTGGGGAGAGCAGGGAACCCCAGCACAGGCGCCTGGGTCTCCACCAGGGAAGCAGGCTCCCTCCCTCCCCCGCCTCCTCTGGAGAAGAGCAAGCGGGGAGGAGGGTCTGGGGCACAGGGGCTCCCAGGAGCACAACTGCGTATCAGCAGGTGGGTAGGGACATGGTCTTTGATGGCTGTAGGGAAGGTGGGGCCACCAAGCACAGACGAGATTAGAGGGGACGCGGACTGAGGCCCGCAAGGGCCAGCAGCAGCAGAAGAGAGGCTGACTGGCTCCCGGGAGCCACAAGTCCCATTCCCACAGCTTTCCTCCAGTTCTGGCCTGCACCAGGCTGACAGTACCCACAACCCGCTGGTGCCCAGCTGCATTGAGAGGCGCCCTTGAGAAATGGCCACTCCCTGCCCTGCAAGCAACTGCCAACTGCCCTTGGTCCCAGAGCTGGCACATGCCTCTGCTGCCCCCACGCGGCCAACACAAAAGGGTGCCAAGGGATCCGACCGACCCTCCTCCCTTGGTGACCCAGCCCTGCACTCTTCCAACCTAGGTCCCTGCCAGGCGCAAGGAGGCTGCAGAGCCTTGAGGTTACCTTCTAGTTCAAAGGCTGCTTTATACAGACCTTTCATGGCCTTCAACAGCAATGCAGGCACAAAAATACACAAGATAAGACTCAAAACAATATTCTATCTCCAAGGGGAAGGGTTTTTTAAATTATTCTGCACAGCAGAAAGAAAACGCTCTAAGTCAATCTCTACCGAGACTCCATCTTAAATCTCTATTTACCAAGACTCCTCAAGCTGCCTTTTGAGCCTCGCACATGCAGCCCTCATGCTCAGTCCTACCCCAAGCTCAGAGCCAGCCTTGCCAGCTTCCAGCAAGTAAAAACCTTGAGTGGGAGAGGAAGGCAAAAGTTCCCTACCCTGCCCCTAGGAGTTAATCAATGGACTTCAATTCCTCACTTTCTACCAGCCAGAAACAATCAGATTCTCCCCGATTCCCTGAAAATGTCGAATCGAGAAGTCTGGTTTTAGTCTTCCAGGTGCACTTTTTCTACTAGCTTAACTCCGCTTAACTCCCTACCTCCCACCCCCCCACGCCCCTCCAAGGGCATTCTTCCCAGGGTGGACTAAGTCCCATCTTTCCAGACACACCTTCCCAGGATCTGCAGTGTAGGGTAACCTGGAACTGCCCTTCCCCAAAGTTGCTCAATTGCCAAAATTACAAGTACAGAATTACTCTAAGTTTGCAGAACCTTAAATAAAACATGTTTTCCAATATGTTCACACAGAGGCTAAATGAACACCAGAGTTAATTCACAGATAATGATCTCCAAGGCTATACTGACTACATTGTGATGAGATTACAACATATAGTACTTGCCTTACATTTAGCACGTTCAACAGGACACAAAACCAGCCAGCTGAACACTGAACAGCTCTCCCCTGAAGTGGCTCCCAGTAAGTGACACGGGGAATTTCAAAAACACATGGCAGGTTTAACAAAGCTATACTGAAAAGCAACTTAACTACAGCAAATCCTCACTGCCGTGGACATGTCCACTTCTTTTTATATGTATCTTTCCTTAGTGGTTACTAGTTTCGACTAAATTTTTAAGGATTTATCTTGATGACTTAGAAAAATACACTCATCCTTCCTTGCTTTGATTTGGGTAGTACACCATCATAAAATTGAGTCTCTTAAAAAACAAAAGTTCACAGATCCCATTGTGCAATGTTCCAGGAACCCTCCCCAGGTGATCAGGGGATCTTCAACAGCTCAAGGAGTGCTCCAACGGCTCCAAAATAACCCTGAAAAAAAAGTACACCACAAATGAGAGCAATTTTCCTTAGACTTATTTAAATTACGATAAATATCATTACTAGTGTTAAAGCCAACAGTGCCCTTAATTCCCGATACTGAGCACCTATTTTGCTGAGCTCCAAGGAGCTCCCAGGCTGAGGAGGAGGGCTGGATGTATAAAACACCCGGGCACGCCAGCATGTGAGACCAAAACCCACGGTGAGGGCTGCAGGAGCTATGAAGCCCATGGCAGCTCAGTTCCCTCTGGAAAGAGCCCGTACCTGGGCTGCCTCCTGCAGAAGGAGGACGTGAGAAGCAGCAGAGGCCCGGAGCATTTCCAGACAACTAAGGAATGAAGGGAAGATGGGACCTGAAGATTGATGGGGCAGGAAGAGCTGGGGGGGTGGGGGTGGGGGCGGCAGGGGCAGGTCACGGAGGGGGAGGGCCTGACTGGGCTGGGGATGGGAAGGAGAGCAAGAAGAGATTGGGACGGACTCAAGACCTGCCTGAAGAAAGGGAAGAGGGCAGCAGGGAGGCTTAGGTGTCCCCCATACATCTGGTGACAGCCACGAGGGTACAGGAGCAAGAGATGTGGCGAGCAAGAACGGCTTCCATACAGCACGTGCAAGGCCGGAGTGCCCCAGGCAGCCAAGCAGCCGCACCCAGCAAGTAACTGGATGTCTGCACTTGGAGCAAGGCAGTGGTCGGGGCAGCACTGGCAGAGGCGGGCAGCAGAGGAGTGGACAACCGTGCGTGCCCTAATGGGACACGAAGGGGGGGGGGACACAGACAGAAAAGCACCATGTGAAAGAGCAACAGAAGAGCCTGGAGAGAGAGCAGAGGCATGAGAGCGAGAAGCAGCAGCTGAAGGAGGACAATGCAAGCCCATCTCCAGAAGTAAGTAGCCAAGGTCAAATACAACCAAGAACCAAGACATGAAAACCCAAAAACAGACAAGAAAAAGAAAAGGACTGTAACAGAAAAATGAGACAAAATCCACACTGGTAAAAAGACAGTGCTTGCGGGCCTCAGAGAACAGTCCTACCAGGATACAGGATCCGTCAAGGTCTCCAAGGGATAAGATGCCACAGCAAAGTCCTTTAAGAGTCTCATGCTCTACTGACTGAGCTAGCCGGGCAGTTAGCAAAGTCCTTTAAGAAAGACAAAAACGACTGAAAAAGGAAAGCGGGAAGATCCTGAAAGACATGCTGACGGATTGCAAAGAACGTGCTAACGGTCTCTAAATATCATAAATAACTGAAGTCCACTCCGTTTTCCAAGGAAAGCTTCTCCAAGAAACGTGGCCACACAAGAGAGAAGCTGAAGCCTCTCCTCTCACTCTGTTTCTTGGTTTTAAAAACAGCCAGCCACACGATGAGCATCCTGAGAGGACGCCCACAAGTGCACCCGCTGGCGGAGGGTGGGCTCAGGTGGGCTCACCGGCGGGCACTCGTTTTAGTAGCTGGCTACGCACTGTGTTTCCCGTGGCCTTCTGGATCTTTTATTTTGCAACAAAAGAAGAGATGAAGTTAACCAATGTAATGCGCTCCACTGAAGACCCAAGACCCGCCACCGAGCAGAAGGTGTAAGTCGTTACAAGCTACAAAATGCTAAGATGAGAACAGCAAAGGCAGACAGAGGGCAGAGAGGAATCTATACAAAACTTTCACTTCCTGACTTCACACGGGAAGAGCCTTCATATGTCAGAGCCTAACATATCAAATTTCCACAAGTGCGGCGATCAACACTGGAGTCAGAAGCCTAGATGCAACTGGAAAAGAGACAGCAGGGCCAGCAAGCATAACCAGAGAGGAACATGAAGTCAGCAGGCAGTAAGAATGACAAAACGTAAAACCAAGACTCCACAAAGTGTTCAAATTATAACTGTTACGGTGTGAAGACTAAAAAAAAGAAAAGTTAACCTAAGAAATGAATCTCCACCTTCCGCCTAGGAAAGTTTCAAGAGGTAGAAATGGAGCAGGAGCAAAGTTCTACTGCAATGTAACATTAAAGAGAGTTTCTTTTTATTCTAACATTAAAGCAAAATAGAACAGGTCAAAAATCACAAAAAGCAAGATGTATATAAAAGATGTAAGAAACTGAAAGATAATTTGGTACCGATTTATTAATAACATTAAAAGCAAAAAATGTTTAAGCGTACAAATTGACGGGCAGTAAATAAGCCAGACAGATCTCATGCACAGCAGGACAAGCAAAGCCAGTAATAATGCAGCACCATCACATCAGGCCAGGTGGCCGCACCAGCGACCACCTCCCAGCACATAAATGTATCAAAGTGACCAGCTGTAAACCTTACACAATGTTACACGTCAAATTTATTCAATTAAATTTTTTTTTTAATAAAATAAAGTTAAACAATTAGATGACTAACCTTTAAGCTTTGATAAGGGGAATCTGTACACCTTGAATTTTAACAATGAACTTAATAAGGGCACTTGAACAGGAAAAACTCAGAGCAACTTTAAAGGAAAAGGCAATCCCTGTAGCACTTCAAATCTTATTCTGCCGATTCCTATAAATACTGTTAAGTAAATATACACAAACAATTCTGAAAAATGTGATAGCACTAAGATCCAGCAACACTGGAAATAAATAGTTCAAATGTCGCACAAGCAAGGGGACAGAAGAGAGGTTCCCCTCCATAGCTATGGTCCTATTTTTTTCCCCAAACTGGAAAAATAGAAAGGCACTTTCCCATACAGAATTTCAGGTGGAGCAATTCAATGATTTTCTTCCATTCTGTCATTTCTAGCCTGTCTAGGTATGAAGTTCTTACGTGGTTCTAATCTTGGAACGTATTTCTCTGTCTGTTTTCAGAACACACATCTTATATGAGTGGCACATGAACTGTATCAATAACACAAAAGCCAACATCTAAATGAAAAAAGCAGAACCCCGAGTAAGTGCATTTACAAAATGTAATGGGAAAAACATAATGGATGGTTTGGAAAAAAGTAACGCTAGAAATACAGGTGAATGTTTATCAAGGTTTTTTTTCTTTAGAATTGCTAACGTTCAGGGGTGCCTGGGTAGCTCAGTTGGTTAAGTGTCCTACTCTTGATTTCAGCTCAGGTCATGATCCCACAGTTCATGAGACTGAGCCCCTCTGTGCTATCAGCACAGAGCCGGTTTGGGATTCCCTCTCCCCGTCTCCGTCTCCGTCCCTCCCCGACTTGTGTGTGCTCGTGCTCTCTCTCTCAAAATAAAGAAATAAATTTTTTTTAATCTTAAAAAAAATTGCTGACATTCAGTTAACCAAAAATTTCCCTTGCATTAAATCAGGTAAGAAATTGCTTTTGAACATTACAAAGTTAAACCCTATATCATACGTCTACAAAAAATTAAGTAAGAACTGCAGTGCAGTCCATTTCACATCTACTTCGAGTTCCAAGCGGTGGGAACTGCATGCCCTTTACACTCGTAACACATCGCGAGAAATAAGTCCGCTTACCTCGTGTTCCGAAAAAAGTGCTTTCAACTGCCCCTTGGACCAATAATCCAAAGCATATGCCAAAAGTCGCATGGCGATCGTATTAATTCTCAAGAAATTTCCAACAAATACCACCTGGTTAATGTTCTGAGCACATTAAAAAAAGGTAATTAGTTTTCATCTTAATTTCTGTTCTCTCGTAAAAGCTACCCCAAACAGAGCACCACGTGCATAGTTTTTAGCAGCAACTTGACTGCTGAGCAAAAAATTTAAGAAGTATTTACATTTAATCTAGTTGGTCCAAGGCTACTTAAATTTGAACCCAGACAACTCTGGACCCACCTCAAGCCATGCCAGAAAATGTCACAAGAGAATACAAATTAGGAAAAACATTTGTATTAAGTATGACAAACAATAACTTCTGGTAAAAGTTTTATACAGAAAAGTAAAAAAAAAAAAAAAAAAAAGTTGAAAGAAAAAAAAAAATAAAAATGCCTTACTGCAGAACGATCGCTGGCGAGCAACCCACACCCAGCTCTACGGGAGTGACTTATGACACAGAAACAAACCAAGAACACAGCTGTGTAATTTTAAATACTTGAGTAAAAAATGTCAATTGGCACGTACACCGACACCAACTAATATATCTTATAAAAGCACAGGAAAAGGAACAAGCGATAAAGAAAACAGTAACTAACATATTCAAATGAAGAATGTTTTTAATTACTTGATGCTGATACAGTAGCTTTTTAATTAAAAACGAGACAATCCCCTTTTGTGCCTTTCGAAGTTTCTTTTTTAAGCCGCATGCCTACCCGATCCACTGAGCAGAGTAAATGTAAGCAAAACCGCGTGAGCAGGGACAAGTGGCGGAGCCGCAGCATCGGGACCCCGGGGAAGGCCGCTCTCGGTTCTTTCATAGCCCTGTACAATGCTGCTTGACCCGAATGCTACAAGGCAGCACTGTAAAGAAGCTGAAAGCACAAAGACAGCTCGCGGCGGCGCACGGGGCGGGCGCTCCTCGGCTGCCCGCTCTCTTCTCCCGGCCTCGGCGACTCCTCCGGATGCCTTCCCGGGGACTCCAGGCTCGATGGGGCTGCTGTCCACCCCACCTACAACCCCCCCGCCCCACACCCCACCCCACCCCCCACTGCCCCCATCACCCGGACTTCTCACTGCCTTCCTACCTTCCTACTTTCCCCTCAAAAGACGTGATTTTACTTTTACATAGTGGCAATATTTATCTTCACTGAGGAAAAAACATCAGTTAAGAGCAGTCTACACTTGAAGAGCTTTAACATGGCCAATGAAACTCCACCCCATACAACTATACTCAGGTACTGTGCGGACAAGACAGACGTTGTACACAGGGCTGAGGCCCACTTAGTAAGTTCTGTATTCTCCTCAGAGCATCTAAAGAAATCCAGGTCCCCTTACTTCATTAAGGGCACACATTCTTGCTATTGAGCCAATGTTGTTGGTGATGGTGATCAACGTTGCTCTGGCGAGGTCCTCTTTACTGACAGCCTCTCGCTTCTCCTTGCTTATCATGTTTCCAAAGCTGTGAAGGAAGAAAAAAAACATGCGGCCACTGAACCAAAAGACAACACAGCCCAACGGAACTTGAATGTTACTCTACTAAGATAAATGTGACTTTTAGGGCGACATTGTTCAAATCTTCAAACCATTTATTACAAAATAACAGAGCATCTGTTCAAAGAGAAATGCAACTTGGAAGAAACCGCTCAAGCATTCTGAATAAGTAAATGCCTTTCCCCACAGCTCCCAGTGACATCTAGCACTGATAACAGATCTTTGTACGTCCAGTTAGGACCTCATCAGATCCACTCTAAGGCGCCACTGTGCCTTCCGCAGCCAGAGGACAGCTCCAGGGAGACACCTCTATTGGCGATTCAGTCCCAGCTGCGCAGCCATACCGATCAGTTGAATGGTCACGTTCGCAGCTCGGAAACTGCTTTATCAGAGTAAAGCAAAGTGGCGTCCCAGAGTCAACTACAGAAGAGTGTCAGATTTCCCTAGAAGGCCAAGTACTTCAAAGTGCTTGTAGAGCAGCACTGCTACATTAATAACCGATCAAAACACAAACCCAACAGAAAAGGAAGTGATTAACAGTGCACAAAAGCTGCAAACTCAAACATAAAACGTGCAGCATTTACAAAGTCCCTGAAATTAGCACATAAGCACATATATATGTGGTCCTTTACTATCATTTTAAAAAATCACGTGTGGGCGCCTGAGTGGCTCAGTCGGTTAAGTGCGGTTCGTGAGTTCAAGCCCCACGTTGGGCTCTATGCTGACAGCTCAGAGCCTGGAGCCTGCTTCGGATCCTGTGTCTCCTTCTCTCTCTGCCCCTCCCCCACTCACACTCTCTCTCAAAATACAATAAACATTTAAAAAAATTTTTAATGTGTCCCAATACAAAAAAACAAGTGTTTCTAAATAGCTGAAAATAAAATTTTTACAGAATTCCATTTACCATGGCATCAAAGAGAATAAAATGCTTCGAAATGTATTTAACAAAAGAAGTGTAACAACCGTACACTGAAAACTAGAAATATAACTTTGGCGAAAGAAAGCAAAACTCTAGGGGATGCCTGGGTGGCTCAGTCAGTTAGGCATCTAACTCTTGATTTCAGCTCAGGTCATGATCTCACAGTTTGTGAGATCAAGCCTTGCATCTGGCTCTGCACTCACAGTGGGATTCTCTCTCCCCCTCTCTCTGCCCCTCCCCTCAAAATAAAATAAACATTAAAAAGAAAAAAAAAAAAGCAAAATTCTAAATAAACGGAAAGACATTTTATCTTGGATCAGAAGACTTGATAATGTTAAGATGGCAATACCCTCCAACATGACCTACAAATTCAACAGGATCCCTATCAAAATCCTAAATGCCTTTTTTGCAGCCACTGACAAGGTGATGGTAAAATTCACATGGAGAGGCTCCTGGGTGGCTTAGTTGGTTGAGCATCCAACTTCAGCTCACATCATGATCTTGCAGTTCACCAGTTCAAACCCCACATCCGGCTCTGTGCTGACAACTCAGAGCCTAGAGCCTGCTTCGGATTCTGTGTCTCCCTCTCTCTCTCTCTCTCTCTCTCTGCCCCTCCCCTGCTCATGCTCTCTCTTTCTCTAAATAAAAACATTAAAATTGTTTTTAATTCACATGGAAATTCAAACTACTGATTCATGCTACCACATGGATGAACCCTGAAAACATGCTAAGTGAAAAGAAGCCAGTCACAAAAATCTCATAATAGGACACCATTTATATGAAGTGTCCAGAACAAGCAAATCTACAGGCAGAAAACATATGAGTGTTTACCAAGGACTGAGGTAGAGGAAAGGGGAAGTGACAGCTAATGGACAGAAGGTTTCTTTCTGGGATGATGAAAAGGTACTGAAATTAGACTATGGTGATGACTGCAAAATTCTGTAAATATACTTGAAACCACTAAAATTTACACTTTAAACAGGTGATATTACAGTATGTAAATTATAGCTGGATAAAACCGTTTAAAAGGAAAAAGATACATCCAATATTTAATATCTTATTCCTGTCTTTCTCAGAACACACAAGCCCCCTTACCTGGATGCCACAGCCCAGCCCGGCAGTCCAAACCTCTCATAGTCCCCTCCATAAATGTCTCGAACTAGTTTATCCACTTTGGTGCTATCTCCACGAGATGCCATTTCCAGAGCCTCTTCAAAAGTGCTGCAGCCGGTGAGAAGACAGCAGAGACCAAAAAAAGTTCCTCCTCCAAGACTGATTAAAAACAAACAACACACTATTAGAACATTTTAAAAATAAGAACGAGAAGGTAATTATTCATGAACTGGAAATTATATCCGGACATCAACCCACTCTTGCCCTAACCCAATCCTGCAGATGCCACTGGCAGACAAGACTGCAGAAAGATAAACTCAGGGCGCCTGATACATATCTTGAAGGTACATACTCACATGAGCCAAAAACAGTGAGGCAAAACACTGGGCCCACCTCCCTGCCTGCGCCCCCAGTGCAGTATGGGCATCTGCTGAGTGTCAGGAGCTTTGGGCACAGATCTGCCCGCCACACACCCAGGCCACGCTAACACCTCCTCCCTTTGTCTCTCTAAGCCCCCTGTCATCCTGGCTCATCAGTCCCCCACCCCGCAAAGAACTTCTCCATTAATGGTTTTCTCCCCCCAAATTACTCCTCTCATTCTGTAATTGACACCTGTTAAAAAACCTTGTTTATCCCAAACCCCAGCTCCTTGTTTTGCATCTAACGATCTCTAATCCTTAAACCACAGCATATTCACTCTTGCCTGCCACTCACTTCTCCACCCCTTTCGGCTTACCCTCCTCCAATCATGTTTCTGTTGCTCAGTACCTCACCTTCTAGATCTCAGACCATCCCGTGGGTGTGTGACTGTGAGTGTGTGCATGTTCACATGTATGTATAAGATCCAGGCCAGTTCCAAAGCTGGGATCTTGCCTTGTCTTCTCCTTATAGATGCTAACTAGTAGCTTTGGTAACTTTATGGTATATGCACATCATATACTATCTGAGGGCAGGGACTGTGGGCTTCAACGAATCTGCCAATGAAATATTTTACCGAACTATGATAATGAAATATTGAACAATACAGATTAAAGTCAAGAAATCAGAATTTTCAAAGAGAAACGATATTTGTTTGCATAATTCCAGAAAAAAACCACTTTTCACATATTTTTTTTTTTTTTTTTTACTTTTCACATAATTTTAACACATTCTTAAAGGTGTACTTATATGCAATACCTGAAAACTCAGTTTTAGCTCATCACGATATCAAGAGCAATGACCTTTATATAAAAGACCTACCTGGTACCCGTGACCCGCTTGTAATTATCTTTGGAATATACTGCTAAAATGCTAACCCCAGAGCCAATGTTCACCAGAAGCAGAGGGTATGGATTTTTCAAATCAAATGGTAACTTCTGACATTTCTCAGCATCAGCAGGGTTTTCAAAGTAATAGCACTGTGACCGTCCATTGAATCCAACTGAGTCAATGTATAAAATTCCTTTTATTAAACAATCTAGTTCATCAAGTTTGCAAAGCTGAAGGTCACCTATCTGTAATGAAATAAAAATATATTCAGACTTTCTAACAAGCCAAAAATAAAAACTCTGCTTAATAAGGCACCCCTCTACATTAAACAAACCACAGAAGTGCTCACAGATGTGTACTATTCGTACATATGATTTACAGAACAAAGCTGGAGACAAAAAACATAGGGACGATCTGATTAGACACACCCAAATACACTCCACCTACAAACCACTGCAGCAGCCAGAGAAATGTGCCCAAAACCCAATCAGAAAACAAGATGTCTACTCACAGGGACCATGAGTCAGGAGCAGAGGTGAGATCACCGCCCTATTAGAAAGCCAACTCCAAGAAATTCAAGTGACTCAAACACCTGGTGACACATGGCAGGAGCCACAAGGACTCAGACATCTGCCCTCTGAACAACCATCTTCGAAGCTATAGAATAGTATCAAACTAGGCCTCACTTTGTTATTAATAAACAGACGTCAAAGGGCTGCAAAGTATATAATTAGAAGGTAATAAGGTTTTTCACTATCTAAAACCAATTACAGGGCACCTGGGTGGCTCAGTTGGACACGTGTCTGACTTCAGCTCAGGTCATGATCTCACAGTTTGTGAGTTCAAGCCCCTCATCAGGCTCTGGGCCGACAGCTGAGAGCCTGGAGCCTGCTTTGGATTCTCCCTTTCTCTGCCCCTCCCCACTCACACTCTGTCTCTCTCTCAAAAATAAACTTTTTTTTAATTTTTAAATAAATAAAAAATAAACCAACTATAGTCCCTGGAGGATGAGAAGATTTTAGCAGTATCAAAATTTACAAGTGTTACCAATGTAATCCACTTAAATAACAGAACGATTATTATTCATGTTAGAAACCAATGTACAGGGGCGCCTGGGTGGTGGCACAGTCGGTTAAGCGTCCGACTTCAGCCAGGTCACGATCTCACGGTCTGTGAGTTCGAGCCCCGCATCAGGCTCTGGGCTGATGGCTCGGAGCCTGGAGCCTGTTTCCGATTCTGTGCCTCCCTCTCTCTCTGCCCCTCCCCCGTTCATGCTCTGTCTCTCTCTGTCCCAAAAATAAAAATAAAAAACGTTGAAAAAAAAAATTTTTTTAAAAGAAAGCAATGTACAGGATCCATTAAGAACAAAAAGGATCTTCAGTCATTAAGAACTGAGGTGGGAAGAACTCCAAGACATGCTGTCAGTCAAAAAAGCAAGTTGAGAAACACTTCATAATACGTGACCCTAACTAACGTGCCTATGTGTAAAGCCAAGTTTACATGCATCCGTGTGTGTCATACAGTCAATGCAGAGAACACTAAAAAGATACATAAACTTCTAACAGTGGTGACTCTGGAGAGATGGCATAAAGAAACATCTCCACTTGGGGCACCTGCGTGGTTCAGTCAGTTAAGTATCTGACTTTCACTCAGGCCATGATCTCCAGGTTCATGAGTTCGAGCTCTGTGTCAGGCTCTGTGCTGACAGCTCAGAGCCTGGAGCCTGCTTCTGATTCTGTGTCTCCCTCTCTCTCTGCCCCTCCCCTGCTTGATCTTTCTCTCTCAAAAATAAACATTAAAAAAAATTCCCCACTTTACTTGCTGAACTTCTAACCCACGTGAATGTTTACAAGCACTTACACTCCACATATGTGACGAAGGTAAAACTGCCTCCTAACCCCCTTACAGCACCTACTTCTGTTTACAAGTGCGTCCAGCCCTGCAAGTCCTCCCCGTTTAAGTCAACTCTCACTTGATTACATTTCTACTCAATTTATTCTGATCCACAGCAAAGAGGGAAATTAACAGGTAACTTCATCTTAATCCTTAATCCCTAAGTAAGAATATTAAATTACTCCTCTGACCAAACCTAAGCCCTTGAAGTATTCATCACTGTCCCTATGGCACCTGCTCATGCCCTCTCTACTGAGATGAATTAAAAACCAACTTCCTGCATGTGAATCTGAATTTCCTCTTCTGTATCTCCTTTTCTGTATTTTCATTTCATCATTTTACACTGGTGGCCTAGTGGAGCCCAAACAGTTGGTCTCCTTTTTCTTTCTACAGTTTTTTTTTCCTTTTCCTTTCTAGAATTCCTGTCATCCTGAAGTGTCCTGCTAATTCCTAATGAATCCCAGCCCCTAAGTGATAGTTAGACGAATAAATGCATAGCTAATTTCACTAATGCAAGGTATTCATAACATAATGTGTTACACCAACAAGCAAACCCAGTATGTTAAGAAATTTGATTCACATTAAAAGTCAACGCACATTAAAAGTAGGGATGCCTAGGTGGCTCAGTCAGTTAAGCGTCCAACTCTTGATTTCAGCTCAGGTCATGATTTCAGTCATGAGATTGGTTGTGAGATAGAGGCCCATATGGGCTCCACACTGAGCGTGGAGCCTGCTTAAGATTCTCTCTCTCTCAAATTTAAAAAAAAAAAAAAGGCAACAAAATAAACTCAGTATTTTAAAAAAATATTCCACTGTGGTTTATTAAATACTAGTTACTCTTAATGCACAAAGAGCATTTGATAGGCATTTCATTTTCCTATAATTTTCAAGGACAGCACTGGTGCATTCAAATGAGAAACCTGAAAGCCTAAGAACCAATTTCTAAGGTCTAAAATTCACTTTGCACCGTCCCCTTGAATTACCATACAATGCTGAACCTCTGGAAACAGCCTGAATGGTTTTCAAATATGTTCCAAAGGGCATCTATACAGGGTCCTGCAAAAGGTTTTCTCCTTTACCCATCAGTTATGATCCAGAGTCCACTATGAGGCTTCCACAAAGGAAGGGAACCGTCTCTACTCCAACTAAACTTCCTCTTTCCTCACTGCTGGAAGAGAAACCACTAAAAACAAACCACCAAAAGAAATTCAGGCAAAGAATATTAAAACTTGATAAAAATTCATGTCAATTCTATATTAGGATTATGGTCAGTAACAGGAGAAAGTCAGGAGAAAGAAGACAAAGAAAGAGGATGTCACAAACCACACAATGACACACAGAGAAAAAAAGAAAGGAAAAACAACAAAGGCAAAGGCAGAATCTCTAGAATAACATTCTCATTAGTGGCATTAAAAACACAATCACTGGGGATGCCTGGGTGGCTCAGTCAGTTAAGCGTCTCACTTCAGCTCAGGTCATGATGTCATAGTCCCTGAGTTCAAGCCCCTCATCAGGCTCTGTGCTGACAGCTCAGAACCTAAAGCCTGCTTTGGATTTTGTGTCTCCCTCTCTCTGCCCCTCCCCTGCTCACCCCTGTCTCTCTCTTTCTCTCTCTCAAAAAGTAAATAAACACACAAATTTTTTTTTTTTTTAAACCATAGTCACTGAAGATATTTTCAATCTATTCTGACCCTGAAAGTCAGAGTTTTGGCCAATTCACTTGTCTACTCTCCCACCTACCCCACAACCACATCCACCCTCAATGGACCTAGCCTCAAGGCCTTGCACACAGTGTTACTAAATGAAAACAAAGTCAGGCACCCACTGGCACTCCCCCAGCATCCAGACATGATTCAGAGACACATATAACAAGAGTGCAGAAGAGTACATATCAGAAGGCATTTGGGGAGAGAAGGCTCTGCTGTTAACCATTTCAGACTAGCCCTGAGACCAAGAGGCCACTGCTTTGGACCAGCATTCCTTGTTTTTTTAATAGTAACCTTGCCAGGAAACAATTGAGGGGGACAAGAGAAATTATGTGGTAGATGAAACTGTAAACAATTTTTTTTTGAGAGAGAGAGAGAGAGAGAGAGAGAGGGCACAAGTGAGTAAGGGGCAGAGAGAAAGAGAGAGAAACAGGGCTCACCCAAAGCAGGGCTCATGTTCACTCGATGCAGGGCACAAACTCACCAGAAGTAAGACTCGAGCTCACCCAATGTGGGACTTGAACTCATGAACCGTAAGATCATGACCTTAGCCCAAATCAGATGCTTAACAACTGAGTCACCCAGGTGCCCCTGGAAAAAATTTTATGACATGAAATGACATTTTTTTTTTAATTTTTTTTTTTTTTTTAAAGGAGGCTCCATGCCCAATGTGGGGCTTGAACTCACGACCCTGAAATCAAGAGTCACATATTACACCAACTGAGCCAGCCAGGTGCCCCAAAATTATTTTTCCAATCTCATTGTTCAAGATTTTTAACATTTTTTATTTTAGAAAAAGAGAGTGTGAGTGACTGGGGGAAAAGGGCAGAAGGCAAGAGGGGGAGGGGGAGAGAGACAGAGAGAACGAGAATCCCAAACAGGCTCCACACTCAGCACGGAGCCTGACACAGGACTTGATCCCACGACGCTGGGATTGTGATCTGAGCCTAAATCAATGGTGAAAAGCTCAACCAACTGAGCCACTCAGGTGCCCCAAGATTTTTTTTAATAGTAATTTCTATACCCAACATGGGGCTCAAACTCATGACCCCAAGATCAAGAGTCACACACTCTTCCAAATGAGCCAGCCAGACGCCCCTCATAGTTTCAGACCTAATGACCTGTTCCTCGTAGGTAGTTCCTCAGACTGCTTATCCAGCTTTATTATAATCTCTAGATGGCAACTCCAGACTACAACTCAATTTACATCTCTCTAATCTTAATCGGGTGAAAACTCAAGTTCCATTAGAAATGGAAATGATTCCACCACTTGCTACTGGTATTATTTTTAACGATCAGATTACCATAAATTGTATGTAAGCTAAAAAAAATACATACTGTGAGAAAATCCTGCTCAAATTTGTACGCTCCACCTCCAGTGGCACAAAAGACAGTGTGAAGACTTGAGAAGTTTTTATCTCTGCCCATCTGAATAAAAGCAGGCATGTCATGAGTGGGAAAGCGTATAAAGTGCAGATTGCCCTTGCGTCCACACAGAGTCAGGTCCTTCAGCTCCAGGTGCACATCCCGAATACCTGTGGACCCATAAGCCACATTGGAGGTCAGGTACTTCCGAATGCTTTTAAGACTTTCCACCTCTTCTTCTTCTTCTTCAGCAGTGATGTCTTTGGGTTCAAAATAAACCAGCTTAACCAGGGTTCCACCAATATCCAAGCCAAACCATGGAAAAACTAAATGGGAAAGGAAAAAAAAAGGTCAGAACAACTTTTTTTTTCTGAAAACTAAACACATACGTACTAGATTAGCAATTTATTCATACCCTGAGGTTTCCAAGGACTAGAGAAACAAAAAGGGCGTTGGGAAAAGAAACAGGATTCTGTCTGATCTGGAAAATATCTTTAAAAAAAAAGTCACTGGCACAAAAACAGACACTCAGATCAGTGGAACAGAATAGAGAACCCAAAAATGGACCCACAAACATATGGCCAACTAATCTCTGACAAAGCAGGAAAGAGTATCCAACGGAATAAAGACAGTCTCTTCAGCAAATACTGCTGGGAAAACTGGACAGCAACATGCAGAAAAATGAGCCTGGACCATTTTCTTACACCATACACAAAAATAAACTCAAAATGGATGAAAGACCTAAATGTAAGACAGGAAGCCATCAAAATCCTCGAGGAGAAAACAGGCATAAATTTCTTTGACCTTGGCCACAGCAACTTTCTTACTCAACACGTCTCCGGAGGCAAGGGAAACAAAAGCAAAAATGCACTATTGGGACCTCATCAAAATAAAAAGCTGCACAATGGGCGCCTGGGTGGCTCAGTCGGTTGAGCATCCGACTTCGGCTCAGGTCATGATCTCATGGTCTGCGAGTTCGAGCCCCATGTCGGGCTCTGTGCTGACAGCTCAGAGCCTGGAGCCTGCTTCTGATTCTGTGTCTCCCTCTCTCTCTCTGCCCCTCCCCTGCTCATGCTCTCTCAAAATGCTCGAAAATAAAAATAAGCATTAAAAAAAAAATTTTTTTTTTTAAAAAGCTTCTACACAGGGAAGGAAACAATCAGCAAAACTAAAAGGCAACCAACAGAATGGGAGAAGATATTTGCAAACAACATATCAGATAAAGGGTTAATATCCAAAATCTATAAAGAACTTATCACACAAACTCAACACCCAAAAAACAAATAATCCAGTGAAGAAATGGGCAAAAGACATGAATAGACACTTCTCCAAAGAAGACATCCAGATGGCCAACCGACACATGAAAACATGCTCACAACATCACTCATCATCAGGGAAATAACAAACCAAAACCACAATGAGATACCACCTTACACCTGTCAGAATGGCTAACATTAACAACTCAGGCAACAACAGATGTTGGCGAGGATGCGGAGAAAGAGGACCTCTTTTGCACTGCTCGTGGGAATGCAAACTGGTGCAGCCACTCTGGAAAACAGTATGGAGGTTCCTCAAAAAATTAAAAATAGAACTACCCTATGACCCAGCAATTGCACTACTAGGCATTTATCCAAGGGATACAGGTGTGCTGTTTCAAAGGGGCACATGCACCCCCATGTTTTAGCAGCACTATCAACAATAGCCAAAGTATGGAAAGAGCCCAAATGTCCATCGATGGATGAATGCACATGTGTATACACACACACACACACACACACACACACACACACACACACCACATCTTATCTTTTACGTACATAAATGTGTATATATATGTATATATATACATATCTTTATCTTTTATGTGTGTGTGTATATATATACACACACACACACACACACACACACACAATGGAGTATTACTCAGCAATCAAAAAGAATGAAATCCTGCCATTTGCAACTACGTGGATGGAACTAGAGGGTATTATGCTAAGTGAAATTAATCAGTCAGAGAAAGACAAGTATCATATGACTTCACTCATACAAAGAATTTAAGATACAAAACTGATGAACATAAGGGAAGGGAAGCAAAAATAATATAAAAACAGGGAAGGGGACAAAACATTAAGAGACTCTTAAATATGGAGAACAGAGGGTTACTAAAGGGTATGGGGGGAGTGGGCAAAATGAGTAAGGGGCATTAAGGAATCTACTCCTGAAAACATTGTTGTACTGTATGCTAACTTGGATGTAAATTTTAAAAAATAAAAATAAAAAACATATTTTTAAAAATGTATTATTTCAAAAAAAGTCACAAAGATCAGGAAGAAAAACATCAAAATATTGAGTCAACCCAGCCCTCTTGCACAAATAAGCCCAAACTACACAATGAAATATTAAAAAACAACAAAATGACTACCCATGAATCTCAACTTTGAAAAAAAAAAAAAAAAGATTGAGAATGAAAATCTACATCCTTCCTCTCGGCTCAAAGAAGAAATGTTGAAACTTTTCAGAGCTCTGGTTTAGTATGCAAACTAGAAATAGAGGAAATTCCCAACCTTATGTAACATGTAAGCTCCAGTGGTCAATTTCTCAAAACCTGATGTCCCCAAAATAAAAGGTTTCAAAGGACTTTATGGTAACATATTTTAGAGTTAATATCTGTTCCCAAAAAATCCTTCCCAAAAAATAGCTTCAGGAGATCAGATCAAAATGGACTGCACAGACTGCCTTGCCCTCCTAGCTTAGATCGCAGAAATGACTAAAGATACAGATTTATTGATGTATTATTTTCCAAAATAATTCCGGGAAACAAGAAACGATAGGGTCAGCAAAACTAAGTTGATAAGGGCAGTAACTGTCCAGAACCCTAAAAAGAAGAATACTATAAAAAAAAAAAAAAAAAAAAACTGGGAATAAATAAACAGTGCCTTGGTGGCTTCGTTAGCTGGGCATCCAACTCATGATCCCAGGGATTAAGCCCCTCTTTGGGCCTGCACTGAGGAGGGAGCCTGCTTGAGATTCTCTCTCTCTTTCCCTCTGCCCCTCTCCCCCACTCAAGCTCTCAATTTCTCTCTAAAATAAATCAATAAATAAAATAAAAATTGGGAGCAGCTATGAAGGCTGGGAGAGTACACGGGTGCTCCATCAAGCTGTACATAGGAGTGGCTGCCATGGAGAAACAGGGACAGGCTCTGGTGGTCATGGGTGATCTGGTGGGGAATGCATCTGGTGCAAATGAACAGACCAACCACTTCCCTCTACTGAGAACCACTCCCCACACCTCCACCCCTCCAGAGGCAAAGTCTTCATTAAACACAAGCACTTCAGCCAAAGACTCAGAATGGCACCCACCCAAGTAGCTACTATCATCCCAGAAGAAATGAGGAGACACGTATCTGGACATATATCCCTACAATCCACCTTCAGAAACTGGTAAAGAGATACTGCATCCACTGACAGAAAAGCAATCCTCAAAATAGAGATGATCACTTCACAAATTAGAATCACCAAAAGGGATATCTACACCACAAAAACGAGAAACTAAACATCCTTAGAAAGAGTTTCAGAAACAAACAGGAGACTTAAAAAGAATCATAATTATCCTCAGGGGTAAAATGAGAAGAAACTAACAAATGATTGCCATCTGTGGTTGTAACTGCACGAATCCACACATGATAAAATTATATAGAACTAAATACGTATACACAAAAGAGTTTTTGTATAACTGGTTAGGTCTAAGTCAAGTCTGTGAACTGTATCAGTGTTAATTTCTTAGTTGGGGGTTGTGAAGCTTTGGAAACCAAAAAAAGAGGGAAGGGGACAAACTAGTATACACTTGACAGAGATCAGTCTCAAAAACAGGCTGAGTAAAAGAAGCCTCACACAAAGGCTACATGCTATATGATTCCACGCATATGAAACTCCAGGAAATGCAAAGCAATCATTTCTGCATTTGATAGGAAGTAGATTGTAGGCTGGGGGAGGAAGTGGAGGGAAGGACTATAGGAGCAGAATAAAACTTTCTGTATTAACCCAAAACTTTTTTTTAAATATAGATGTAATTTACTGTCAAGTTAGCTAGCTAACATACAGTGTATACGGTGTGTTCTTGGCTTCGGGAGTAGATTCCCATGATTTATCACTTACATACAACACCCAGTGCTCATACCAACAAGTGTCCTCCTCAATGCCCATCACCCATTTTCCCCACCCCCCAGCCTCCCCACACCTTTCCAGCCTCAGTTTGTTCTCTGTATTTAAAAGTCTCTTATGGTGGCGCAGTCGGTTAAGCGTCCGACTTCAGCCAGGTCACAATCTCGCGGTCCGTGAGTTCCAGCCCCGCGTCAGGCTCTGGGCTGATGGCTCGGAGCCTGGAGCCTGTTTGCGATTCTGTGTCTCCCTCTCTCTCTGCCCCTCCCCCGTTCATGCTCTGTCTCTCTCTGTCCCAAAAATAAATAAAAAACGTTGAAAAAAAAAATTTAAAAGTCTCTTATGGTTTGCCTCCCTCTGTTTGTAACTATTCATGTATTTTTTTCTTTCCCTTCCCCCATGGCCTTCTGTTAAGTTTCTGAACTTCCACGAATGAGTGAAAACATGATATTTGTCTTTCTCTGACTGACTTATTTCACTTAGCAAAATGTCCTCCAGTTCCATCCACATTGTTGCAAATGGCAAGGTTCCATTCCTTTTCACTGTGCAGTAGTATTCCATTGGGGGGGGGGCACATCTTCTTTATCCATTCATCAGTTGATAGACATTTGGTAGTAACCCAAATCTTGATTGTTGGAGGTGAAGGGAGAGCTCCATGGGTGTGTCTATATATCTGTCAAAATGCATGGAATTATACACTTTAAATAGATGCAGTTGCTTGTATGTAAATTGTTCCTCAATAAAGAGTTTTATAAAATAAGAAAAAGGAAAAAATCTATTTCCAAAATAAAGCTCAAAAGATGTATTTAACAGCAAAATAGGCAAAGAAAAAAATGGAAAACAAAACTAAGAAATTCTCCCCAAATCCTCTCAGGTATGAAGGAAAAGTAGATATATATAGAAATACAGAACCATAACTTCTGTGAGTCCCAGAAATTTCCTGGGGAAGGCAGAGGAGGAAAGACATAAATCATCAGGTTCACTAAGTGTCAAGCAGAACCAATTAGTGGCAAACAGACAGACAGACTTAGACACATCCTATTGAAATGTCAAGAAATCCTAAACACTTCCAAAGACAAAAGCATATTCCTACAAAGATACATAAATCACATAAAGGTGGAAATGGATTTTTCATCAGTGACATAGATGCTAGAAGATAATGGAGCACTAGCTTCAAAGTTATAAGGAAAAAGACTTTGAAACATATCCAGCCAAATCAGCTTTCAAGGAGGAGTGCAAAAGAAATTTTCACACATGAAAGAATTCAGTGTTTACTACTCAAAGACCTTCTCTGAAAAGAAAAAAAAAAAAAAAAAAAGGACCTTCTCTGAAATAATTAGTAAATGCCTTCCAATATAATTTTAAAAGCATCCAAATATGAGCTTTAAGAAATAATGATCAGCAAAGGAAACAATACATGTGACTTTCTGAAAAATCAGCAATCTGGAACTAAAATATATGATTTCAACACAGGAAGCTGAAAAGGGAAGTGAGAGACAAGTGAAGCAAACAGTAGCTCTGTCTTGATAGGGAAAAGAAGATACAAATTCTGATTAATTCTAAATAAGAAGAAAAAAGTGATAGTTTAAATACATCAAAAATGTACAGGTAACTCTAGAAGAAAAGAAAATGAACATATGACCTCCAAACAACTATGGAAACAAATCAGTTCAAAAACAAAGAAAAAAATATGGCAAATACAAAACAAAAAAGGACAGGAATGAACACAAATACATCAGTAATCACTAATAGGTCAAATTACCCTTCTACAGAAGAAATTTGATTATATGCTTATATATTATATATACATTTAAGATAACACAAGTAGACTGAGGTAAATATATGGCAAAACACACACCAGAGAGTCCTATCATAAAGAGTTGGATGCTTTAAGATGAAAACAGCATTCAGTCAAAAATACTCAAATCAAAATCTTAAGCACCTCACTGGAGACGGATATACCAGATAGAACAGGTGACATATTTAGGAACCATGATAAGTTAAAGTCAAACCTTATGTATCAAGACTAGCACTGCACTTAACAGGGACTACTTTGCTCACATGAGAGGTGCCCCTCCAAACAGCTATCTACCAAGGAAATAGGATTCACAACTCCCATCTTACACTCACTTGCCATTACACATTCACTGACCAATTGGTGGGTAGAATCACTGGCACCATTTATTTAACAGACTTGAAATATATATACTTGAATCTGGGTAAGCAAAATGAATTCCTGAATAATGCTACTCCACGTATTAAGCAAATGTTAACAGAAATTAAGTACAATACTAGCAGACTAAATAAAATTCAAAACAAAAAAGATTAAAAGGGAATAAAAAGAAACTGTATCCTGAGCATAAAAGAAGTAGAACTGATGTGATCCTAACAAATGCTTCAAAAATATTAAAAACAAGGAGAAACTGACAAATCTACACAACAATGTGAGAATGACACAGGTATCAGAAATTTGTACTCTCTCTCTCACACACACACACACACACAAAATAAAGGTATAGAGGATTTGAATATAAAGCTAGTAAGGTGAATCTATGAAACATAAATAACCCTATCAAAAAAAAAAAAAAAAAAACAAATACACCTTCCTTTCAAATACCTAAAAACCATACAAATTAACTGCACAAGCTTAAAGAACCTCAAACTCCAAAGAACAAAAACAAACCACATTCACTTTCCACAATAAGTCAACATTATGAATTAATCCAACAAACACAAAGAAATAAATCTCTCCACCTGAAAATTTTTAAACCCACTTCTTTTAACTCTGAAATAAAAGAAGAAATCAAAACAAAATTTATTTTTGGATGAATGACAATAAGAACATTATGTATCAAAATCAGTAAGATACACCCTCCATGGTACCCGAAGGGAAATTTCTGGCCTTTAAAGTTTATCAAATGGATGCAAAAAAGAAAACCTGAATAAAAAGGGAAATGTCACACACAATTTGAAATGCTAGAAAAAGAATAAATTAGATCCAAAATAAGCAGAAGGGAATTATTAAGAACAAAAGCAAGATGTAGGGGTGCCTGCGTGGCTCAGTTGGTTGGATGTCCAACTTCTGTGCTGACAGCTCAGAGCCTAGAGCCTGCTTCAGATTCTATGTCTCCCTCTCTCTCTGCCCCTTCCCCACTCACACTCTCTCAGAAATAAACATTAAAAAAAGAAAAAAATGTTTTAAAGAGATGTAAATGAAATTAGAAAAACATGATCATCATGAACAACACCACAGGAGAGCTGACCAATAACATCAAGCTTTGAAAAAGCCATTAAAACAGACAAATTTCTGGTAAGTATATCCAAGAAAAAGAAAGAAGATACAGCTTTTCTTTAAAAAAAAAAAAAGAAAAATTGGGGCGCCTGGGTGGCGCAGTCGGTTAAGCGTCCGACTTCAGCCAGGTCACGATCTCGCGGTCCGTGAGTTCGAGCCCCGCGTCAGGCTCTGGGCTGATGGCTCAGAGCCTGGAGCCTGTTTCCGATTCTGTGTCTCCCTCTCTCTCTGCCCCTCCCCCCGTTCATGCTCTGTCTCTCTCTGTCCCAAAAATAAACGTTGAAAAAAAAAATTTAAAAAAAAAAAAAAAAAGAAAAATCAAAGATAAGAGTATGTAACCAGAGACTACGTGAGTGTACAATTTCATATTAAGTTTAAAATGTACACCAGAAAATTAGCAAGAAAAAATAGAGTACAAAAAGTGGCTCAAAATAAGATCAAAACACAAATCAAAAGCACTGAAAATTTTTTATTTTTTATTTATTTTTTTTTTTTTTAATTTTTTTTTTCAACGTTTATTTATTTTTGGGACAGAGAGAGACAGAGCATGAACGGGGGAGGGGCAGAGAGAGAGGGAGAACACAGAATCGGAAACAGGCTCCAGGCTCTGAGCCATCAGCCCAGAGCCCGACGCGGGGCTCGAACTCACGGACCGCGAGATCGTGACCTGGCTGAAGTCGGACGCTCAACCGACTGCGCCACCCAGGCGCCCCTGAAAATTTTTTAAAAAGATGTGAAAGATCTTTCACCCAAACAAGAACAAAAAAGCACCAGGCCTTAATGGTTTCCAGGCAAACCTTTAAGAGCTTCTAGATTACAGAAAAATCTAAAAAGATTCCTAAGTCATTCTAACCTCATATCAAAACTAGAAAAGAGGGGCACCTGGGTGACTCAGTCAGTTGAGCATCCCACTCTTGATTTTGGCTCAGGTCATGATCTCAGTTCGTGGGATTGAGCCCCATGTTGGACTCTGCAATGAGTGTGGAGCCTGCTTAAGATTTTCTTTCTCTTTCTCTCTCTCCCCCCCCCCCACTCCCCACATTCTCTCTGGAAAAAAATAAACTAGAAAAGAAACATCTCAGAACAAAATGCATTAAATTACTAAACAATGTCCAGTTGTGCAGTAAGAGTAATTAACCATAGTCAACAGATATTCTTCTCAGGAATGCAAAAAGATGGTTTTCACGTTAGATTCCAAAAATAACAACAATACTTAGCGACAAATCTTAGTACTAAATATGTACAATAGCTATTAAAATAGTGTACTGAAAATCAGAGCAGCGGAAAGATTCCTGTTCCAGGAAAAAACACTGAGTATTATTAAAATGTCAATTCTCCAAGTTAACCTAACAACGTCAATGCAATTCTAATGAGAACACTATGGCTGACTCCCCAGCAGCCATTCCACCTCAGTCCCAGGCAGGGACAGTCCTGAATTTTTTTTACACCTACAAAAATTCCATTCCCAATGACAAGCCTGACCCAAACTGGCACAGGTCATGAAAAGTCTGTCCCTGGCACCTATAAGAAAAGTTTCTTCACTCAAGAAAGCAATAGTGCTAAATAGGATTGAAGCAAGGAGATTAGGTTCCTATTTTCCGACCTGTAGTGCCATTTTTTTTTAAATGTTTATTTTGAGAGAGAGCAAGAACGAGAGTGGGCATATGCTCAGGCAAGCAAGCAGGGGAGGGGCAGAGAAAGAAAAGAGAGAAAGAGAATTCCAAGCAGGCCCCGCACTGTCAGCGCAGAGCCCAACTTGAGCTCATGAACGGTGAGATCATGATCTGAGCCAAAATCAAGAGCCGTAGGCTTAACCAACTGAGCCACCCAGGCACCCTGTGCCATTCTTTTAACCATCAACTTTAGGAAGCCACCAACCTGTAATTACCACAGACACAGCACTCCACCAACAAACATATCACATCAATAGGATTAGAATCTTGAAGTCTGGGTGGCTCAGTGGTTACGAGTCAGACTCTTGATTTCAGCTTAGGTCATGATCTCACAGTTCATGGGTTCGAGCCTGGCATAACGCTCTGTGCTGGGAGCGTGGAGCGCCTGCTTGGGATTCTCTCTCTCCCTCTCTCTGCCCCTCCCCTGCTCTCCCTCTCTCTCTCAAAATAAATAAACTTTTTTTTTTAATAGGACTGGAATCCGAAGGTCTGGACAAACCTAAGACCAATGGAAGATTTTATAACGCTTAAAGCAAATTAAGCTTTACTCCCATTTCCTTAGATTAAAAAATTTAACCATTAACATATAGCTATTATGTGTTAAATGATTATCTATTAACAGTCAAGCACTCTATTAGGCACTTGACTGCATAAATTTATTTAATGTTTGCAATGATCATATAAGGCAAGTACTATAATCATCCCACTTTACAGATTAAGAAACTGAAGTGCACAAGAGTCCAAGGTCACAATCAAGAAAAGGCATAGGTAGGGACTCAAACCCAGATTTCCTAAATCCTTTCACAAGCATTTTCAACAAGTGTTTATACAAACCTAAGAGCACAAAACACACACCCTTGAGTTAATAAGAAAATAAAATTAGGAGTTTAATAAAAATCACATACTTTAAAAAATTAGGAGGATCAACAATATATAAAGAAAAATAAGGAGTCTTAGGCAGAGCTCAGTTCATATGCTTGTTACAGACTTTAACGGTTTCTGGATTTTTCTCTGTACTACTCATCAAACGATTTACGTACCCAAGAACTGAGAAACACTGAGAAGCACAGGAGGTCCATTAGACACATGTTCTCTGATAATGGCTGAGAGAATTATGCCAGGCCATATAACTGTTATTTCAAAACATTCAACTGCCCAAAGGGATTAGATTCCCATCACTGACTGCAGACTGCCTCATATACTATAACATAATGAATACTGGAATAAAGCTTTCTAATCCTTGTTCAAAACACTGTTTCTGGTGGGAAAAGGAACTTCTGCTATACCATCACAGTCTTCATATCTCACCAACAGAATACTTATTCATCACTTCCAATTACTGAATTATTCCATTAATTTTCACAGATATTTTAGTCTGTTTGCAACCCTTCACATATATCCTGGTATTAAGGCCTCCAAGGCACTCAGTCTAGACAATCTACACTTGACTTAGAATTTAAACTCTGCCTCACAGGTTATTTATGTAAAACCATCTGTAGCACCACGTCTGTCTCATAATAGGTCTCAACAACTGAAAGGCTTTCAAATGGGAAATAAATGGTGTATAAGAATGGTGTATAAGAATGTGCTTTCCAATACTATGAACCACATCTTTACCAGACCAATGTGGTTAAGATATTGCAAACCCAAATCTCTGGGCCGATCTAGACAGCAATCCTTGGCATCAATTAAAAGGCCTACTTTAATAATATTCTTGGGGCGCCTGGGTGGCTCAGTCGGTTGGGTGTCCGACTTCGGCTCAGGTCATGATCTCGCAGTCCGTGAGTTCGAGCCCCGCATCGGGCTCTGTGCTGACAGCTCAGAGCCTGGAGCCTGTTTCAGATTCTGTGTCTCCCTCTCTCTCTGACCCTCCCCCGTTCATGCTCTGTCCCTCTGTCTGAAAAATAAACGTAAAAAAAAAAAATTTTTTTTAATTAAAAAAAATAATATTCTTATTCTCAAAATAGTTTTAACTTGGGGACTAGATGCCTATATAATATTATATATTATCAAACCAGTAGACTCAATAATAAATTCTACATTTTGGAAATATAGACCGACAAAACCTAATAAACTACTAGAAAACTAAAGATGGCTTCCACTTTTAGAAAGCAAACTTTAAGCTGTTATTTAGAAGAGAAGTTTTCACATGCTGGTCAGTCTCGCTGACATACACTGAGAAAGAACATAATAAACTGAGAATGAACAGTGCCTGAAGATAAAAATATCCCAAGGTATGAACCTGAAAAAACATTCACCAGGTTATAAATTTAAGCCTAAGAAACATCACTGTTCTTCTAAATGACCAAAATAACTATTCTTTTCTGCTTGATAAAGTCCTAACAGCCTACAGTCTATTGCCTTGTTCCTTCTCTCTCCTTTTAACATGTGTTTAAGCAAAAGATTTTTTTAATGTTTATTTTGAGAGGGGGGGGAAGGGGAGGGGGAGGGGGAGAGGGAGAGGGAGAGAGAGAGAGAGAGACAGAGAGAGAAATCATTTGCGCACATGCAGGGGAGGGGAGGGAGGGACAGAGGATCCCAAGCAGGCTCTGCACTGATGGGGGGCTCAAACTCAGGAACCATGAGCTCATGATCTGAACCAAAGCTGGACACTTAACCAACTGAGCCACCTAGGAGCCCCTAAAAGATTTTTTTTTTTTAAGTTTACTTATTTCTTTTGAAAGAAAGAGATCACTAGCGAGGGAGGGGCACTATGAGTGCAGAGCCCAATGCAGGGCTCAAACTCATGAACCAAACCGTGAGATCATGACCTGAGCTGAAATCAAGAGTCAGGCAATTGGGGCTCCTGGGTGGCTCAGCTGGTTAAGCGTCCAACTTCAGCTCAGACCATGATCTCACAGTTCGTGGGTTTGAGCCCCGCATTAGGCTCTGTGCTGACAGCTCACAGCCTGGAGCCTGCTTCACATTCTGTCTCTCCATCTCTCTCTGCCCCTTCCCCACTCACACTCTATCTCTGTCTCTCTCTCAAAAATAAATAAAAACAATTAAAAAAAAAAAAAAGAGTCGGGTGATTGACTGAGCCACGCAGGTGTCCCAAAAGATTTTTAATAGCATACATCACTTCTCCTTTATGGTACCCCCTAGATAAAAAAGGGTAGGGAGGGGCGCCTGGGTGGCGCAGTCGGTTAAGCGTCCGACTTCAGCCAGGTCACGATCTTCCGGTCCGTGAGTTTGAGCCCCACGTCAGGCTCTGGGCTGACGGCTCAGAGCCTGGAGCCTGTTTCTGATTCTGTGTCTCCCTCTCTCTCTGCCCCTCCCCCGTTCATGCTCTGTCTCTCTCTGTCCCAAAAATAAATAAAAAACGTTGAAAAAAAATTTAAAAAAAAAAAGGGTAGGGATGCTAACACTGTTTGAACCATCATATTACCTAAATACACATGGCCCCTAAAATAACATACTGTACCATTTTACACAGCTGCATACTTGGATTATTTTTAGGCCCTGCTTAATGCTTCACATTCTTTGAACAACCAAAGTGAAGGACCATGTTTACTTTGATCTCATTTAGACTTAAAGTTGATAAAAAGGTTAAAAAGCATCCTCTCCCATTCTGTACCTCAAACATAGGCTACGAAGCAACAGAAATCTTTTTACTGAGCTCCTAATGGGCAGTCTTCCCTAATTCCCTAACTGAAGATGAAACACTGCACCTAATAAGGGGCAGTCTCCCAGGGCCCCAGCACCAATTCCTTTCTGCCAACACTGATGCTCCCCAAAAGCCAAGGAAAAGCAACCATTTGCTAAGCTGGCATTATCAAGCTACAAAAACTTTTTTTTTTTTAAAGAGTTTTAAGTTTATTTTTTTAGTAATCTCAACACCCAATGTGGGTCTCAAACTCACAACCCCAAGATAAGAGTCGCATGTTCTACCAACTGAGCCAGCCAGGGACCCCTAAAAGCTTTTTCTAAATCAATGGAAATTAAGGATATTCCACAACTAACAGGAGTCGAAAATCAACGTGTCCCAAAGATCTCCCTGGAGTGCTACAACATGCTTCATGCTTTGAAGTCACCTTCAAAAATCCAGCTCATCCACCAGCCACATGGGATACTCCCATCCCAGGTTCCACACCTCTAACACATCTGCTGCACATCTGGGACCCTTGATTAAAATGCATGTTCTCTTGTGACATGCCTGTATACATTTGTCAAAGTATACATTTTGCTGTATGTAATTATGCCTCAGTAAAACTTTTTAAAAATTAACAGATGCATTAAAAAAGCAGGAGGGGCGCGCCTGGGTGGCTCAGTTGGTTAAGCAATCAACTTCGACTGAGGTCTTGATCTCACGGTGAGTTAGAGCTTCACACTGGGATCTCTGCTGTCACCATGGAGCCTGCTTCAGATCCTCTGTCCCCTTCTCTCTGCCCCTCCCCCACTCATGCTCTGTCTCAAATAGAAATAAACATTAAAAAAAATTAACAGGTGCATGTTCTTAGACTTGTTTGCAGACCTGAATGGGTTTTTGGTGGTTTTTTTTAAGCTTCTAAGTAATTCCATGTAAGAACCACTGCTCTGGGTTACGCTGCATGTACCTTCCCCCACTCAAAAATAGGGAAAGTCAAGAACACTGGGTCTGAAAGTCAGACACCTAATCACACAGATCCATTATTAACTCACTACATGCCCGTGGACAAAGGAAAAATTTCACTGACAGTTTCCTCTTCTGGAAACTAGGGATAAAAAATACCTACCACATAGGGTAACTGTGAGACTTCAATGATAGGTTTTTAACATATTTGACACAATGTCTAACACAAGTAAGCAGTACATTACCATCATTAGCATCTTTGTTTCCATTTTTTTTTTTGACGTTTATTTATTTTTGAGAAACAGACCAGGAGTGGGAGAGGGGCAGAGAGAGAGGGAGACACAGAATCTGAAGCAGCCTCCAGGCTCCGAGCTGTCAGCACAGAGCCTGACGCGGGGCTCAAACCCACAAACCGTGAGATCATGACCTGAGCCGAAGTCGGACACTTAACTGACTGAGCCACCCAGTCACCCCTGGTTTCCATCATTTTAAATCAATCTTTACTTGGTATTTCTCTGTCCTGTGAGACATACTCTACCTAATCTAAAACTTTTAAAGAACTTCTTACACACAGACATGCCTAGCCTCATCCCTAATGCCTAAGTCTGGGATGGGAACAGGTTTGAGAATTACACTGTTCTAGGGAACATGTGTGGCAGAACATGACTATGACCAGGGTCCATAAGAATTCCTAAGATAAACTGAATAGCTCCTTCTAGTTTCAAATGACATCTAGTCTCCTACCTTTAGACAAGTAGTTTAAGGACATCAGAATGAAGCTCTCTAACCTCCAAAGAAAGATAGCACCACCCTATACCCAACTTTACCAAAAATAAATACGGAGATTTATTTAGTCTTTACTGAATTCTCTCAGAGGTGAAACCATTCTTGGAGGGTTCAGAAATCAAGAGGCTGCCTCTCCATCTAACAGGTGCACCCCCGGACAGTAACAGAAAAAACAAATGGAAGAAAGAAATAACCTTTTTGGCAGGTCTCATTACCTGAGAGATGGCTTTTCATGATTCATCAGAGAAAGCAATAAAGGCAACCATGACAAACATCAGACATAAAAACAAAAATAAATATATAAATAAATATGTAAATATATAAATAAATCCGACATGAATATCTGTCTTGGTTCCTTAAAAGATATCTCAGGGACGCCTGGGTGGCTCAGTCGGTTAAGCATCTAATTCTTTTTTTTTTTTTTTTTAATTTTTTTTTTTGTTGTTGTTTATTTTTGAAAGAGAGAGAGTGAGTGGTAGAAATGCAGAGAGAGAGGAAGACACAGAATATGAAGCACGCTCCAGGCTCAGAGTTGTTAGCACCACATTCCACGCAGGCTCGAACCCACAGGCCATGAGATCATGACCTGAGCCAAAGTCAGACATTTAACCGACTGAACCACCCAGGTGCCCCTAGCATCCAATTCTTGATTTCAGCTCAGTTCATGATCTCCACGGTCTTAGCATGGAGCCTGCTTGAGATTCTCTCTCCCCTCTCTCCGGCTTGCAGGTGCACTCTCTCTCTAAAAATAAAAAAAATAAAAAGACATCTCAAAACCACCTTACATACCACCCCCACCCCCCCAATACAATCTAAACCAGAGTTTTCCACAGGTGTCTCTGAGCAGCTGTATGTAAATGATATGAGGAATTTGTTAAAATGCAGCTTCTTAGAACCCTCCCCAGACTCTGATTCAAAAAGATGGAGTTGGACCCAAGGAATCTGCATTTTTAACTCCCAAGGTCATTTTTATGCTCAAAATTTGGAAGTACTTCCACAGTAGCTAGAAATTTTCACCTCAAGTAAGTCTTGAACACAAAAGATAGTGATTATGCTTAGCTTTAGAGCAATGTAGAAACAGCTAATAGAATAGACACAATTCAATAAAGCACAGTGGTTGAGAGGATGTATGGAGCTGGCTTCCTGAATTTACATTTCTATCCCACTACTCACAAGCCATTTGACAGGGGGCAAATGTACCCCCGTTTTCTCATCTGTAAAATGGAATCAACAAGTTATGAGTACTAATGAGTTATTAAAGCTCTCAGTAGAGTGCCTGACCTCCGCAAACACCCAAAACACAATACTTATTTAGAAAGTGGGTGATGGGCATTGAGGAGGGCATCTGTTGGGATGAGCCCTGAGTGTTGAACAGAAACCGATGTGACAATAAATTATATTTAATATAAAAAAAGTACTTATTTAGAATTCTTATGGTCAATGGCTAAAAGACAGCTGGCTAGAGGGCTGTGAATCTCTGAAATTTACAACCATCTCTAATGATGTAGTACAAAACCATTGACGTTTTGCATTGCTTAAAAATCAGGTGCTTCTCAAATAAAACACAAACCAGGTAACTGGTTCTAAACGTGGTATCGATTGAGAGCAGTTAATCTGTTTTCCAAATTTCTTTCAAGACAGGAAAAGACAAAATAATTCAGACTCCCAAATTCTTCACAGCAAAACAGGGCTACATTTAACATTTAATCATCCAAATCATGTAAGATAAAGTACAGCAACCTGGTGGCTGGCTGAGGTACAAGACCATCCAATAAAGACCTCACTCTCATAACCTGCATTTAAAACAGGCTGATTTCCTGAAAGAGGAATTTGGCAACAAGACAAAAATCTAACCATATGTAAAATGTCACTAAATGATAAAGCTTATATTAGAGTATTAAGACAGTGGATACTTTCAACAGTAGCAATAGCTACTAGACTGAGGATGCTAACTGAAGACCTTTAAAGGGGTGAAAATGTATGGACTAGAACACAACGCAGGAAAAGAAGAAGCCTGATAAGAAAATGGAGAAACCGATTCTCCAGAAAGAGCATGTGCAACTGCCAAGGCGAGATTCCCTCAAAATAAAAAGCCTTAATGCCCAGAATGCTACAGATCTGAATCGTGAGTATCAGCAAATAGATGCAAAGAAAATAGAGATATCTGGGTGAGAGATGGCCCGAATTCTCACGGGAAGAAAAGCAGCCAAAGCTTAAGTGCACAGAACACGGAATCCAGTTTTAGGCCTGCAGCAACTCAAGGGCTAGTTAACCATTTTCCAGGAAGGCCGAAATCTCCAGATTAAAGGGATTTAACGTCTTGGACACCGCTCTTTGGGACCCACGGAAAACAGACACGGGGGATTCAAAGGATTTAGGGGGAAAGGAGGCGGTGGAAATGAGTCAAAAGAAGCCTTCTCGACAATAAAATCATGTGACTCTCGGGCAAAGAATGCCCAAGGAGCTAAGGAGAGGAAGAAAGGGTCCTGAGTTAAAGACGCTCCACTTCCACCACCGTCAAGGGCGGACCACTGCGCCCGAGGTCTGGGCGGGGGCCGGACCCTAATGCCCCAAACTTGGACCTGAGGCCTCCAGCCGGGACTCAGCCCGTGCACCAACCTAGGACCACCGTGCGGGGGCACTGTCCCCACACTAGCGCGCGGGAAAAACGGCGGCCGCGCCGGAAGGGGGCAGGGCGAGCCGCGAGGACGACCCCCCGGGCACTTACGCTGCCGCTTCTTCCTGAGGCTTTCCACGCGCTGGCGGGAGGCCGAGGGAGCGCCGCTGTAGGAGCCGGGCCGGTTTCGCCTAATGCCCTCTGCCGAAGCCGAGGCAGAGGACCCGACTGGGGGCTCCGACGCGCTACTCGCCCGGCGCCGCAGCAGCTCCCGCCGCCGCCCATCAGGCCCTTCGGGCGCCGGCTCCCCCGCCGAGGCGGAGGTGTCGGCCGCTCTGCCGTGGCGCTCCATGGGCACGCCGAGCCGGCCCGCTCCCATCCGCAGCAGCCGCCGCTGCCGCCCAAGCCAGCCCCCCAGCGCCGAAACCCTTGTCGCCTCCTCCGCGGCAGTCCAGCCCAAGCAGAGGCGCCCCCTCCACCGTCCGCCTCTTCCGTTGCGCCAACGCGCAGCAAGCCAATCCAAATAGGCTGGGGGCGGCCCGAAGGCCTCGCGTCCAATCGCCTCCCTCACTCGAGGCGGATCGACCGCGCGTCCGTCCAATGAAAGGCTCCCAGGACGGGGCGGGGCGGAGAGTGGCGGGGGAGGGGATCGAAGCTTGGCCGCGAAGAAGGCGGTGTTGCCGAGGGGAGAGTGATGGCGGCGCCGCCCAATGGACGTGTGGGTGGAGGGGCCGGCTCACCCGCCCGCCCTGGCGGACAGGTCAGGGGGCCCTGCCCCTGAGTCCCGCCTCGCTGCTGCATCCCTCTCCCCCTGCCCATGCCCTCCGCCAGCCCAGAAGTGTGCCCCCAGCGTCTGGCCTCTAGTCATTGGCAGACCGAAGGGCTTGAACCACGGCTGATTTAGCCTTTGTCCCTTGGCCTGGTTCTGCCACTGCCGTCGAGACCACCAGCCCCTCCGCGCTTTTTTACCCTCTCCCCCAGCACTGCCACTGGCGTGGTTGGGCTAAGCCCCCTCCATTCCGCCTGCGTTGGAGAAACGTACCCGGTACCAGAAGGAAAGAAAGGTCTGGGGCTGGTCTCCATGGCAACTGGAAGAAAGAGGTGGGTTATAAATCCTACGCCACCCTTCAGTGCTGAAGGAGGGGGTGTGGGAGCCGGGGAGTAGGGTTTGCGTTTTGAAGGACAGTGTGGATTCCTTTTCCGTGCGGTGCACTAGGGGGACACAGAAGGATTTGGTGGCTGCCTTGGAACCTGGGTTGTAAGGGGTGTGTGTGTGCGCGCGCGCGAGCGTTAATCATCTTATTCCCTTTTGGGGGGCGAGACCACAGTCACCTCCAGCCCTGAGATACTGACCATTCACACCTCTACCTAAGGCCCTGCCACCCATCCCTTCTCCAAAGGTTATGCAAGCCTGGAATGACCCCACCTTGCTCTGTACCCTCAAGGGCACTCCCTCAGTCCGTCAAGTTTAACAGTACTATTAGTTTTTCTTGCTAATTATTCCTAAGTGCCTCTCCGGGGACACTGTAATGTCCCTTGGGTGACAGACCTCATTTTTTTTACCTTTGCTGTAATAACTGCTAGTAGCCCGCAAAACGAGAAAGATAAGCTTCTCTCTTGCTTGTTGAGTAGAATTAGCCAGGCTCACTCCAAACTAGTTCCCCCTCATTGTAGGAATAACCTTGGAAACCCTGTATCCAAACTCTGGAAATCCCAGCTCCTGCAAGAACCCATCCCAGATGGATCCTACAAGAACTAAGAACACCTGTAGCTAGCCTTCAAAATCCCAGTCCCCAGTATTGCTTATCTTTCTGCCTACACCTCACCAATCTGGTCGTCCTTGACCTGAGGGAGCTTTCCTCCAAGCCTGTTGAGCTGTGATAGATCATCCTGAAGAATCAAGAATCATCACCTAAGGCTGCCAAGATGAACTCCAATATCCAAATGACACCGAAAATAGGTGTAGGGGTTTTTTTGGGTGTGTGTGTGTGTGTGTGTGTGTGTGTGTGTGTGTGTGTGTGTGTGTTTTGCAGTGTACGTAATGCCCTTACATGTCATTTCATCTAGCAACACTTGGATAATGAGGCAAATTAACCAGAGGCACACAGCTTAAATGATAGAGCCTGGATTCCTGAGAAGTTCAGCTACCCTCTGCGTTACAGTTACCAAAAGGCACAGATTCAGTAAAATTCCAATAAATTAGTGGAAGGCTTTTTGTCATCTTAAATAAATATGTTTCTTCATTCCCTGGTGTAAGCTTACAGTGTGTGGCTATCATTAAAGTTTATCCAAAATAACAGGTGAAGCATATACTAATGACAATTAGGCAAGATGTTTATAATCCTAAAAGTAAAAATGCAAATAAACTGAACAAAAGAAACCAGACACTAAAGAATGCATACCATATGATTTACATGAAGTTCAACGTTAATAAATGATGTGAGAAGTCAGGATAATGGTGTTTGGGGGTGGGGGGAAGGGAAGAGAGTAGGCATGAGAGGGCAACAGATTAGACTTCTGTAAGGCTGGCAAGGTTCAATTTCTTTGGTCTAGGTGATGGTACGTGGGTGTGTTCACTTTGCAATATTTCATCAAGATGTTCACTTGTGCACTTTTCTCTATGTGTGTTATACTTAAATATGGCATTTATTTTTTTAAAAATTGAAGATTTGTCCTGGACCAAGGAAGCCCATGATTAAGCTTACATTTTTTTTTTTTTCCAAAAAAAGTCAAATGAAAGTAACAAGAGGTTTCCTTTTTGGGGCACCTGGGTGGCTGAGTCGGTTAAGCGTCCAACTTTAGCTCAGGCCATGATCTCACCGTCTGTGGGTTCGAACACCAAGTCAGGCTCTATGCTGACAGCTGAGAGCCTGGAGCCTGCTTTGGATTCTGTGTCTCCCCCTCTCTCTCTGCCCCTCCCATGCTCGCACTCTGTCTCTCAAAAAATAAAATTAAAAAACGTTTAAAATTAAAAAAAAAAAAAGGTTTCCTTTCTCTGCGGTTATTATAACACACAGCATCATTTAGAGGGACAGAATCATGAAGTTTTTTACCATTTGTCTCAGTTACTTTACCCTTGGGGAGAAACCAGTTTTCTGGTATACACATCAGAATAAGCACAGAGGTCATAGTAAGCATAGTGCTTCAGAGGAACTAATCAAATTCTAAAGTAGTGATTTGCCATTGATAGAGCCATTAATGATAGAGCCATTTCAGTGACAAAACATCATATAGAATACACATCTACCATATTAGGTGCCTACTGCTAGTTCAGAAATAACCCCAAAACTTAGTGGCTGATAACAGTAATGAATATATGTTATCTCAGTTTTTGTAGGTCAAGCATTTGGGAGTGATTTACCTGGGTGGTTCTGGCTCCGGGCCTTTCATGAAGTTGCAGTCAGTTGAGGGCATATGGGCTGGAGGGTGCCCTTCCAAGATGGGTTATTTACATGACTGGCAAGCTGGTACTAGCTGTTGGCAAGAGGCCTCAGCTCCCACAACATGGGCCTCTTCATAGGGTTGCTTGAATGTCCTCACAACATGACAGCTGGCTTCTCCCAAAACTAGTGATTCAAAGAAAAACATGCAGAAGTCACAGTATCTTTTAAGATCTAGCCTGGGAAGTCATACTTCCATCGTTTCTGCAACACCCTATTGCAATATCCAATATCCTGTTATTACACAGATCAGCCCTCTTGAAAGTGGGTTGATACTACACAAGGACACCAATACCAGGAAGAAGAGAGTCATTGGAGGCCATCTTAGGGCCCACAGTCTGCCCTCTGGATCCCAGGGGACGCGAGAAGCTTCACATTCTCATCTCTTACTGCTTCCTGAGAGCCAGGGGACAGACCCTCTCGGAGTTTCCCTTGAGGTCTCTTGCAGCTAAAGTAGGGCAACTGGGGAGTAAAAAAACCAGAAGTATGATCACCAGAGCGCCAAGCCACAGAAGTTTATAGATCAAGTTCTCTCTCCTTTCATTGGGCTGTATTAGTGCCAGGAAAATGAAAAGCATAGAATCAGGCCCCTGTCAAGCCCATGGTCTTTTTTTTCCAGAGTATAATGGTGAAAATTTGGGAAAACCTTGGCTATTATCTCTCCCAAAGGACAAAAATATGAAGAACATGAAGTTGTTAAGCCCCTAGACATTCTTCCAAGGCCTGGCCCCTGGCCCAGAATGCGCTATTGAAGAGGGATAGAGATGTGTGTTATATGTGCATGTGCACATTCACACACACACAATAGCTAGCATGTGGCATTCTAGTGGTCTCACCAGAGCTCACAGGCAATATGAATATTACCTGCTTTCAGAAATAAAGCTTAACTTGTCTCAGGAGAATAAAGATAGAAAATCGAAGATGAAATGTAATGAGTTTAGAACAACTCAGTTTCCTAGACATGGAAGATTCTATCCTTTCCCAAGTATTGAAAGGATTGAAAACTTTTTCTGTTTTCAACCTCAAGGCCTATCTTATCTCTCTTTAAAAATCTTTTTTTATTATTTATTTTTGAGAGAGAGCATGCGTGGCGGGGGGGGGGGGGGGTGCAGAGAGAGAGGGAGACACAGAATCCAAAGCAGGATCCAGGCTCCAAGTGGTCAGCACAGAGCCCGACATGGGGCTCGAACTCACAAACTTCAAGATCATGACCTGAGCCGAAGTCAGAAGCTTAACCAACTGAGCCATCCAGGTACCCCAAGGCCTATCTTATCTTCAACTAAATATCCCTGATTTGGATACTATTACCAGATAACAACTAATGGCTTAGGACTGTGCCCAAGTAAGTTTGGGAAATATAAGATAAACTTAAGTCATTTTCTTAAAGCTTTAATATTCTGAAGGGCATGATAAATCTCCAAGAGGAGGCTAAGGTATGTAGCTATCTTCCAAATGTAATTGACCATGGAACCCTTTTTTCACAGAATTTTTTCCTTAGACACACTGGGAAATTCATGTCTAGATATAAAAGCCACATCTCTGTTGTATTGTCTTGTACTGTGTTGTGTTTTGAAAGGGAGGGAGAGAAAGCGTGAGCAGAGGAGGGGCAGAGAGAGAGGAGAGAACGAGAATCCCAAGCAGGCTCTGCACGGCCAGCAAAGGAGCCTGAGTTAGGGCTCGAACTCACGAGATTATGATCTGAGCTGAAGTTGAGACCGTTAACCAACTGAGCCACCCAGGTGTCCCCACATCTCTGTTATATTAAAGGCAATGGAGATCTAGTTCTTTCCGTTTTGAGAGTTTGATGGCTGTTACTGTCTTTGTTCCCAAATAAACCTACAGTAGGTCCCCCCCCCCCCTTATCTATAGCTTCACTTTCTAGGGCTTCAGTTATTCGCAGTCAGCCACGGTCTTGAAGTAGATGATCCTTCTTCTGAAATACTGTCAGAGGGTCAATAGTAGCGAACTGCTATGTCACAATACCTACGTCATTCACCACAGTTCGTCACATCACGTTGGTATCGTATTATTTCACATCATCACAGGAAGAAGGGAGAGTACAGTACAGTAAGGTATTTTGAGGGGTACCTAGATGGTTCAGTTGGTGGAACGGTGACTCTTGATTTTGGCTCAGGTCATGATTCCAGGGTTGTGGGATTAAGACCCACATCGGGCTCCAGTGCTGAGCATGGAGCCTAAGACGCTCTCTTTCTCTCCCTGTGCCCCTCTCCCGCACTCGCTCTCTATAAGTTAATTAATTAATTTAAAAAAGAATATTTTGAGAGAAAGACCACATTCATATAACTTTTATCACAATAGACTATTGGGGCACCTGGGTGGCTCAGTAGGTTGAGAGACCAACTTTGGCTCAGGTCATGATCTCACGGGTTGTGAGTTCGAACCCCGTGTCGGGCTCTGTGCTGACAGCTCAGAGCCTGGAGCCTGCTTCGGATTCTGTGTCTCCCTCTTGCTCTCTGCCCCTCCCCTGTGCATGCTCTGTCTCGCTCTGTCTCAGAAATAAATAAACATTAAAAATTGTTTTTTTAAAATAGACTATTACAGGGGCGCCTGGGTGGCGCAGTCGGTTGAGCGTCCGACTTCAGCCGGGTCACGATCTCGCGGTCCGTGAGTTCGAGCCCCGCGTCGGGCTCTGGGCTGATGGCTCGGAGCCTGGAGCCTGTTTCCGATTCTGTGTCTCCCTCTCTCTCTGCCCCTCCCCCGTTCATGCTCTGTCTCTCTCTGTCCCAAAAATAAATAAACGTTGAAAAAAAAAATTTAAAATAGACTATTACAAAAAAAAAAAATAGACTATTACAATTGCTCTATTTTGTTTTTATTGTTATTAATTTCTTACTGTGCCTAATTTGAAAATGAAACTTTGTCATAGGTGTGTATGTACAGGAAAAACATTGTATATATAGGATTTGGCCACATTTTAAAAAGTAAAAATAAATGGGTAAAATTAATTTTATTAGTATATTTTATTTAACCCAATATATCTAAAACATTATTTTCTCATGTGGCAACATGTGGCCCTACATATTAAAAATGGTCAATAGGGGCACCTGGCTGGCTTAGTTGGAAGAACAGGCAATGCTTGATCTCTAGGTCATGAGTTCGAGCCCCACATTGGGTACAGAGATTACTAAAAAAAATAAACTGTCTTTTTAAGGATCTTTTTTTAATGTTTATTTATTTTTGAAAGAGAGAGAGAGAGTGAGCATGAGCGGGGAAGGGGCAGAGAGAGAGGGAGACACAGAATCTGAAGCAGGCTCCAGGCTCTGAGCTGTCAGCACAGAGCCCGACGCGGGGCTCAAACCCACGAACTGCGAGATCATGACTGGAACTGAAGTCAGACACTTAACAGACTGAGCCACCCAGATGCCCCCCAAAAATACTAACCTAAAAAAAAAGTGGTGAATTGCCACAAATGTCTAGTGGCTATCAAATTTTTTTTTTAACGTTTATTTATTTTTGAGACAGAGAGAGATAGAGCATGAACGGGGGAGGGGCAGAGAGGGAGGGAGACACAGAATCGGAAGCAGGCTCCAGGCTCTGAGCCATCAGCCCAGAGCCTGATGCGGGGCTCTAACTCACGGACTGTGAGATCATGACCCGAGCTGAAGTCGGACGCTTAAGCGACTGAGCCATCCAGGTGGCCCGTAAAAGCCCTACTCAGTAACAGTTCAGTTGCCTCCTAAACACTTGTTCTGCTTCTGGTTTATTTTCCAGGCCCACTGCTCCCAGGTTAATTGTACTAAACCACTGTTCTCATATAATCTCCTTTCTGTTTAAAAGGGTTTGATAGAGGCGCCTGGGTGGCTCAGTCTGTTGGGCGTCCGACTTCGGCTCAGGTCATGATCTCGCAGTCTGTGAGTTTGAACCCCACATCGGGCTCTGTGCTGACAGCTCAGAGCCTGGAGACTGTTTCAGAGTCTGTGTCTCCCTCTCTCTCTCTCTCTCTCTCTCTCTGCCCCTCCCCCGTTCATGCTCTGTCTCTCTCTGTCTCAAAAATAAATAAAATGTAAAAAAAAAAAATTTTTTTTTTTAATAAAAAAATAAAAAGGTTTGTTAGCTTCTTGGTCTACAGAACAAAGTCCACAACACTGAATATCTGAGACTCCTGGGTGGCTCAGTTGGTTAAGCGTCTGACCTCAGTTCAGGTCATGATTTCGCAGCTTATGGGTTCAAATCCCTGCTTGGGATTCTCTCTCTACCCCTCCCCCACTCGCACTTTTTCTCTATCAAAATAAACAAATAAACTTTAAAAAAAAAAATCCAAGAAGCCCCACATTTAACATCTTTCCACTTTTCCTCATTACTTCCCATATGCTTCTGTAGCATGTTCTAGCAAAATGAATCTCCTAGTTCTCCAGGCAGACTTGACTCTTACCCAGCTATAAGCCTCAATCTTCAACCCTACACAAACTTCCTTCCCACGACATTTCTGCTTATCAAAATCCAACCCAACTTCCATGGTTTAGCCCCAAAGATACCTCTTCCTTAAAGTCTTCACTAACTACCACAGTTAGGTAGGAACCTTCCAATCTTTTATAATATGTCACCTTTAATGACATGCATCACATACTTTTTTCACATCCTTGGTGTACATGTTTTATAATATCAACTAAATTACGAAAGCTCTTAGAATAAGAGTTTGCATCTTCATATTCCCCACAGTGCCTTTCACAGGCGCACACACACACACGCAATGTGTTAACAAATGATTACAGTGGCAATAACAATTTCAGGATCCTTTAAAATACTAAAATCTTTGCCACCTGTTTGTCAAAGTTAATGTTTGGTACCTGCCACCTCACAACCACTCCTTCTTCTCCCAGAAATCCCCCTACCCACCTATAGATTAGGCCCCAACGGCTCTGTTCATACTGCATAACACCACCAGCTTGGAATGGGGAGTCACTTCTCCAAGTGTGATGCCGCATCCCCCATGCAGGCAAAAGAACCGAGAAAGCTGGTCTGCAGAGAGACCCAAGAATGAACAGATGCACTGAGCAAAACAGGAAAACGAGAGTGCTTTTCCAGTTCTTCCAGGCCTGTCCATTTCCATCCTTTCCTGGGCTGATTACTTTCCTGTCTTTGGGTCCCTTCCTGTAACATGAAAATACATTTCTTGGTGTCCCTGGGGGGCTCAGTCAGTTAAGCGTCCAACTCTTTTTCTTTTTTTAATGTTCATTTATTTTTGAAAGAGAGAGACAGAGTATGAAGCAGGCTCCAGGCTCGAAGCTGTCAACATAGAGCCCAATGTGGGGCTCGAACTCACAGACCACGAGATCATGACCTGAGCTGAAGTCAGACGCTTAACTGAATGAGCCACCCAGACACCCCAGCATCTGACGCTTGATTCTAGCTCAGGTCATGATCTTGTGGTTTGTGAGTTCGAGCCCCCATAGTGGGCTCTGTGCTGATGTTACAGAGCCTGGTTGGGATTCTCTCTCTCCCCCTCTCTCTGCCCCTCCCCCACTCACACTGTCTCTGTCAAAATAAATAAACATTTAAATTTTAAAAAACATTTCATGGGGCGCCTGGGTGGCTCAGTCTGTTAAGTGTCTGACTTCAGTTCTGGTCACGATTTCGTGGTTCATGGGTTTGAGCCCTGCTTTGGGCTCTGTGCTGACAGCTCAGAGTCTGGAGCCTGCTTCGGATTCTGTGTCTCCCTCTCTCTCTGCCCCTCCCCCCCTCAAAAATAAATAAACATTTACAAAATGTTTTTGAAAAACACTCCTTTTTTTCTTAATCTAGCTGACATTGTCTTCTCTTACTTGGAACCAGAGTCTTAAAACAATAATGATGGAAACCAAGCCCTGATTATCAAGGCCTCTCATCCTGTCCTCTCCCATGATCCAATATCCTGAATTATAACTTTCCTACCAAAGGGCTCAGAGCCCATTTCTCAAGGATCATTAGATTTCAGGCAACTGGAGAGACAAATGCACACAGGAAGAATCATCTACCTCGTTGTGGCAGATGGAGGCTACCATAGAACTTTATTATGCTGTCCTTTCAGAATCCCTGTCACTGGTGAAATTCACTGAAAGAGAACACCAGTATATATTAAAGTGTGAAATTAGGCATTTCAGTGAAATACTGTTTGTATGACTCACCAATACCCTCATACGTCAACTTCAATTTTTTTTTAATGTTTATTTATTTTTGAGACAGAGGGAGACAGAGCACGAGTGGGGGAGGGGCAGAGAGAGAGGGAGACACAGAATCCAAAGCAGGCTCCAGGCTCCGAGCTGTCAGCACAGAGCCTGACGCGGGGCTCGAACCCATGAACCGTGAGATCATGACCTGAGCCGAAGTCGGACGCTTAACCGACTGAGCTGCCCAGGCGCCCCTTTTGAACGTCAACTTAAATGAATGGCTTATAAAGTGTCATCAAGAGGTCACTATGGGTCCTGTACCAATGAATAGAAGAGGATGCCTCGTTATTAGTTGTTAATGTTTGCAGGTTGGGGTGGGGGGTGATACTCAAATTCTTCAAAGGTACTTTGTTACTTTTAGGTAGGCCAAAAATCTCCAGGTCAGTCTTCTCAGTCCAATTAATTATCATAGCAAGAGCAATTTTCCTTGGCTCTTCCTACCTCAGGGCCTTTGTATCTGCCATTCCTACTGCCTGGAGAGCTTCTCCCGCTCCAGCCCACCACCCGTCTTCATGCTTCCCTCCTCTGGCCCTCTTCATGCATAGGCCTCAGCTTAATGTCCTCTCCCTCCAAGAGCCCCCCTCTACCCCACCTTCTCTAAATACATGTGCCTTCTCCTTCCTGCTCGTCCCATTTCTATTTTTTATTTCCTTCGTCTCTACTCCAGTTACATTTTAATCAACTTTTATTGATGCACAATTTACTATATATAATATAATGCATCTATTTTAAGCACACAGTTTGGTGAGTTTTGGTAAATGTGGGCACCATCACCACATCCAGGGCTCCCCCATCACCCCAAAGGTTCCCTTGTGCCCCTTCCCTAGCATTCCCCACCCCTGGGTCCCAAGCAACCACTGACCTGATTTCTCTCTCTACAGTCTTTTTCAGGTTTTTATATACATGGAATCGTTTAGTACATATTCTTTTGAATCTGGCTTCTTTCAGCGTGACATTTTTGAGATTCATCCAGGCTGTTGGTGTCTCAGGAGTTTGTTCTTTTTTACTGCTGCTCCATGATATGGAAATACCTTATTTTGTTTATGCATTCGCCAGCTGGTGGACATTTGGGTCACTTACACTTGTTGGCTATCTTGAATAAAACTGCTCTGAAATGTGTGTTCATGTCTCTCTGGGGACATATGATCTCATCTGTAGGAACGGGTCAAATGGTAAATGTTTGCTGAACTTTGTAAGAAAATTTCCTTCATTTCTTCTTTGCCATAGTTCCCTTCAAGGGACTCAAACCTTTTTATTATTTTTTTAATGTTTATTTTATTTTTGAGAGAGAGAGAGAGTGTGAGCAGGGGAGAGACAGAGGGAGAGGGAGACACAGAATCCAGAGCAGGCTCCAGACTCTGAACTGTCAGCATAGAGCCCAACGCGGGGCTCGAACTCACAAAAACCGCGAGATCATGACCTGAACCAAAGTCCAAAACCTTTTTTATTGTATACTTGTTTGTTTTCTCCTCTCACACCCATCTCTCCACTAGACTGCAATTGCATGATGCAGGGACCCTGGGTCATTGGTTTGTCACTGTGCCCAAAGGGCCTAGCACAGGGCTCTTCATGAATATTTTTGATTGAGTCTATGTCTGAATAAAATAGAAATCATATTGTCCCCTGCCTGAAATGTCTTCAAATCAAAGGGCTCCCAATGAATGAAACCTTAACTATAAGCCCGAAGGAATCTAAAACACCCTATCAGTACGGAATGACAAGGTATGCATAGTGACCTAACTCTCTTGGAGACTGCAGAGATTGGAGCAGCTGGGGTTCTGGGAAGCCAGTGAATCAACCTGACAGACCCAAAGAGCCACCGAGCTCCTGTCATGTGCACAACTATCATGTGGCACTGGGGCTGGCCCTAAGTGTGGCCAGAGAAGGCAGCTGCCTGTTCGGTTCAAGGTAAGGACACTTCCCTCCCGTAGGAAGAGGAATGCATTATCTGATTGGTAAATTTGAAACCAGGAACCGAGCGTGGTTCCTACGCTCGGTTGGCTGGGCCCTAACTCCCGCCCCTGCGGGTGTCAGGGGGCTTGTGGGGCGTGTGCTTTCTGGTCTCCATCTGCCACCGCGTAAGGGCCTACCCTTGTGGGGACTGAGGGGAGGCCTGCAGTATCCAGAACCACCATGAACAGGTAGACAAGACCGTCAAATTCAAGGCTTAAAGCACTTAGCTACAGACCTAAAACCATATTCTCCAACCAGCTTCAAAAGTTTAAAAACTTCTGAAGTTTTTCTGATCACTGACTCCTATCTGTCTCCCAGAGAAGCACAGATAGGTATGGTCCTTTGGGCCCGTAAACTTCAACGCTCTCTGTTCTTTCTACTGTTTCTGGGGCTTACCCAGAGGTAAAAACAGCTGGGTTGTAAACACCTTGAGAGAAGGAGCCATGACTTTATCATTTTTCTATACTCTCCCCTACCCAATAGATATGTAGCTGGCAAACAGCAGGCCATCAAATGTAAAAGGAGAACTCCTGATAAGGTATTGAAGTAGGCTGTGAAACGGCACCACGCTGCTCTAAAGCACCTGATGCCAGTTAACTGCCCAGGAGCCAGCTTGATAAGCTGCAGACTAGTCATGGTGGAAGAATTCCTCAAAACAAACAGGCTTCTGAGACAGTAGTTCTCAGTCCAGACTACACCCAAGAATCACCTGGGGAACTTTGCCGGGGGTGGGGGGGAAAGAAAGCCAGGCCACATCCCGGGCACATGAAGTTAGTTGGCCTCTCTGGGGGTGGGACCCAGGCATCCGTAGTTTTTCATTCCCTGGCTGAGTTTTCTAGGCTGGCCTTGCTTTGGCATAATTAGTAGTTTGTAGCAAATGCAGAATCTCTGGCCCCACTCCAGACCCACCTAAAATCTGCAATTTTAGCAAAAGCCCCAGGTGATTCATGTATGTATTAAAGTTTGGGAAGCACGAGTTTAGAATACAGGCTTTGGAGTGAGTCAGACCTCGTTTTTGTTTTGTTTTGTTTGAGAGAGAAGGCATGAGAGAACAAGGGGCAGACAGAGAGAGAGAGAGAGAGAGAGAGAGAGAGAGAAGCAGGGCTTGAGCTCAACCAATGTGGGACTCGAACTCGTGAACCATGAAATCACGACCTGAGCCAAAGTCAGATAGACACTTCACAACTGAGCCACCCAGGCACCCCAGCCAGACCTTGGTTCTAATTCTACAGGTGCCAGCTGAGGGATTTGGGGCAAGCTGCTTAACCTAGCTAACCTCAGTTGAATAACCAATGGCAGGTACACACAATGGAACACTATGCAGCCATCAAAAGGAATTGTAACATCTCGAGATGCAATGGAGTGATTCCCACAGTATACACTGAAAAAAATATATATTGTCTATTTTAACATAAAGATTTAAAAAAGCGTAATGGGCTTTGGGTTAAAGTTAAACAAGATATGTGGAGCAGTTAGAATTGTTTCTGACACATAGTAAGTGCTTAACAAATTATCAGCTATTATTCCTTTGTTGATGCAGTCACTAGCTGGTAGCTCAAAGAGATGATGGGGGTGCCATGGCTCTGTAGTTTCAGCAAGACACCTAGGGAAGTCTCATGCCATCAGGACACAAAAGAAAAATGTGGGCTTAACTTCTGATTATGAAAAATAAACAATGTACAAAACTCAAGTACCATGAGCCATCACATTATTTAAATCTCCCTGATTGTCAATCTTGCTCTTATAATGGTTGTGGCAAATTCATTTTTCCAAACAAGGTCAACATATTGCACTTCATTGCTTTGTCTCTTAAATCTTTTTTAACCTATAAGTTCTTTCTCCATTTATTTTTCTTGCCATTTGTTTATTGAAGAAGCCAGGTTGCTGGTCCTGAAGAACGCCTACATTCCAGATTTTGATGATTCCATCCTCGTAGGTTAAAGGCTTGATGAGATTCAGGTTTGCATTATTTAAAATAACTCCTCATAGGTGGTGCTATTTACTTCCTATTCATTTAATCAGGAGAACAGGAAAATCCTATTTCTTAACATTAACTAATTATTTGCATTAAGACTCTAAGATTGGTCATTTGGGCAGGGATCATCAGATTGGTCCATCCATTATAAAGTTCTCCATCAGCTTTTTACCGACTGGTTTTAGCAACTATTGATGATACTGCCTAATGGTGATAGTCACTATTTTATTAGAGGCTGCAAAATTGTGATATTCTAATTCTTTTCTCTCTTCTGCACTTAATTAACTGGAATTCTCTTATAAAGAACCTACAACTCTTTGGTATCCTAAAGTACGACTTGCATAGAAAAAGCAAGATTGATTCTTTTTTTTTAATTAAAAAAAATTTTTTTAATTTTAAGTAGGCTCCACACCCAACATGGGACTCAAACTCATGACCCTCAGATCAAGAGTCATACCCTGTACCGACTGAGCCAGCCAGGCACACCCCACCCCATTCTTTTTTTAAGGCAGGATTGATTTTTTCTCTTTATTGACCGGTTTTCAGAATGAATTGGTCTTCTAGCATCTTTTTTTCTTTGTAGTATTATTATGAACTCAGGCATTTTTAAAACATTTGATGAATTTCAATCCATTGGAGTCACTCTTCTTTTTGATGTTCAAATTGTCCCACGTTTGGCCAATGGAAGCCCCTCAGATTCATTCTGTAGTCATTTAAACATGACTCTAGTAGTTTTGTTTGTTTTTTAAGTTTATTTATTTTGAGACAGAGAGAGAGAACGTGAGATAGAGGGAGAGAGGAGGGTCAGAGAGCAGGGAGAGAGAAAATCCCAAGTAGGAGCCATGCTGTCAGCATAGAGCCTTATGCAGGGCTCAATCTCACAAACCATTAGATCATGACCTGAGCTGAAATCAAGAGTTGAATGCACAACCGCCCGAGCCACCCAGGTGCCCCTGCTCTAGTAGTCTTAAATAACTTCTTTGTTTTCTGCTATGACAGGAGATTCCAGCCTCAGCCCTGTAAATTTCCTGCCCAGATCATGAATCAGACATTTCTCCAAGGAGTAATTATTTCTATCAGTGGGAAATGTTGTTTAGAGGCCACAATTTGAACACTAGGCATGCACATTGCTACTGGGTTGTTCATTGTTTCTAGTCCCTTTTGGCAGATAGAGCTAGAAAATGTATTTTTAAAGAGAAAAGTATAGGGGCGCCTGGGGGCTCAGTCGGTTAAGCGTCTGACTTCAGCGCAGGTCACGATCTCACGGTCCGGTCCGTGAGTTCGAGCCCTGCGTCGGGCTCTGGGCTGATGGCTCAGAGCCTGGAGCCTGCTTCCGATTCTGTGTCTCCCTCTCTCTCTGCCCCTCCCCCGTTCATGCTCTGTCTTTGTCTCAAAAATAAATAAACGTTAAAAAAAATTTAATAAGTAAATAAAGAGAAAAGTATGTCATAAATCTATACTAATATTTTTCCATTCATTTTTAAGGTTATAGAGTTCTTAATTTCTTTGGTTTTATCTTACCCTGAAAATCTAAATTCTTAACAACATTCACTACTTATTTGCTTTATCATTAGAGATAATAATTTCAGGATAAAAATATCAACATTATTACCAAAAATGTGATTACTAAATACTATTTAAGATTTCTTTGCATTTCTTTTTGTCCTTAGAATATATTGCACTGGGGATGAAACATCAAATTGTTGTGCTTTAAAGTTGAAATAATTCCTCTCTGTATGGTTCGGCATCAATTCCATGCACAATTGAGTTATTTTTTTCCCCATTTTGATTCAATTTTTAGAAATACAAAAAAATTTAAATTTAACTTTGTTATATAATTATGTAAAATAGTAACACAGTTCCAAAGTCTAATCTACAAAACAAGGTACATCCAGAAAAGTCTAGCTTCTATCCTTGAACCTTCTTCTCTGTTCCTGCCCTTTCTGTATAAGTAACCTTTTTTTTTAAGTTTGTTTATTTATTTTGAGAGAGAGAGAGAGAGAATGAGCAGGGGAGGGGCAGAGAGAGAGGGTGACAAAGGATCCAAAGCGGCTTTATGCCAACAGCAGAGAGCCTGGTACAGGCTCAAACTCACGAACCACAAGATCATGACCTGAGCCAAAGCCAGACACTTAACCGACTGAGCCATCCAGGCACCTCAGGTAACCAGTTTTTCAATTAGTTTTTGTTTACCCTTTCATGAAAATAGACAAGAGATTCCAGTCCAAATTCTTTTTGTTTTGGCAATACTCGTGGCTAAGGTTTATTGTAGGGAAAGGATGCAAAGCAAAATCAGCAAAGGGAAAACTGTGTGGAGAAGAGTCCAGAGGAAACCAGACCCAAGATTTTTTTTTAATAAAATTTTTTAAACGTTTATTTATTATTGAGAGACAAAGAGACACAGAGTGGGAGCAGGGGAGGGGGCAGAGAGAGGGGGAGACACAGAATCCGAAGCAGGCTCCAGGCTCCAAGCTGTCAGCACAGGGCCCGACGCGGGGCTCGAACCCACAAATTGTGAGATCATGACCTGAGCTGAAGTTGGCTGCCTAACCAACTGAGCCACCCAGGAGCCCCCAGACCCAAGATTTTGAAGTCCTCTCCCAGTAGAGTCACATGGGGCGTCAAGCCTCAACTCTTAACTAAAAACTTTGTTTTTTTCTTAAATAAAAGAGTATGCATTTTTTTCCCACTTTTCTTGAGGTGAGGAGAGGCAAAGAGAGAGGCAAAGAGAGAATATTAAGCAGGCTCCACATGCAGCACAGAGCCCAGTTCAAGACTAGAGCTCACGACTGTGAGATCATGATCTGAGCCAAAATCAAGAGTCAGATGCTCAACCAAATGAGCCACCCAGGTGCCCCATTTTTAAAAAACATTTATTTATTTAATTATTTGGGGAGGGGCGGAGAGGGAGAGAATCCCAACCAGGCTCCGCACAGTCAGTATAGAGCCCAATGTGGGGCTCCATCTCATGAACCATGAGATCATGACCTGAGCTGAAACCAAGAGTCAGATGCTTAGCCGACTGAGCCACCCAGGTGCCACCCCCTCCCTTTTTTTTTTTTTTTTTTAAGTAGGCTCCATGCCCAACATGGGGCTTGAACTCACGACCCTGAGATCAAGAGTCAGATGCTCTACCGACTAAGCCAGCCAGGCACCCCTCCACTATTTTTTTTCGTTTAACTAAACATGTAGTTCACGCCACAGCAGCATATGGATATTTCTTATTCTTACGTACAGCTGCAGAGCACTGATACCATGGTTCGTTCAGCCAATGTCCCATTAACGGACACCTAGGTTACTTCCAGTCCTTTGCCATTTACGAAGTGTACCACAATAATTAGCCTTGTACATACATCTTTGTTTATTTTTGCCAGTGTATCTTTGGCTTAGATTTCTAGAAATGGGATTGCTGGGTCTAAGAATTAATATTTATGCCCTGCTGCTGGTCAGAGCTAACTTCCCATCTTCCCATCCTATAGTACATTAATGCTCATTAATGCTCATTAATGCTCATTAATGCTCACTAATGTACACTAATGTACATTCTACATTAATGCTCCCAGTGTCCGCCACGTGTTGGCAAATTGCCCCTTGAGTGCGACTACAAAATTTATGAGATATCACTAACAATGTTAAGTTCTGAAAGACGGTGACTTCTGTTTTGTTCTCACTCTCTCCAGCTCTTTTCTCCCGCTTGCCGGAATGAAGCAAGCTACTGCGTTGGGAGCTGCTTTATGGAGAGGCCTGTGCAGCAGGGAGTGGAGGGCGGCCTCTGGGCTAACAGCCAGCAAGGAAGTGAGGCCCACAGAGCAACAATTCAGCGAGGAACTGAATCCTACAACAGCCACATGAGTGAGTTTGCAAGTGAATCCTCTCCAGGTTGAGCCCTAAGACGGCTGCAGCCCCCAGCCAACACCTCAATGGCAGCTTCCTGTGAGACCCTCAGCCAGATGACCCACAGGGCCTGCACCTGAAATCTTAACCCGCAGAAACCACGAAATACTAAAATTTTTAAAGCTACTTTTAAGTTTTAAGCTACTCAATTTTGGCATCGTTTCTTATACCCAGCATTCATTAGCAGATACATCTCTACTGGAACTGCGTTGTACATACTCTTAATGCTGGATGACTGTAGGGAGAGTAGAGTCGTGATTTATTGAGTAACAGTGAGGTCATCTGATGACAGCAGTTGACCAATGGTCTTGAGTAGCACTGTGTGGGTCTTTGGCTCTGGCTTTGCCCTGTTCTCCATTTCATCAGCGATTTGCCTCATCCCGCACACGGAGAGGAAAAAAAAAATCCACAACCTGAGGAACCTCAACCAACTGAAAACAAGGACCAAACCCTTTGGATTGTTGTATGAACTAAATTCAATTCAACAAAGACCTAGTAAGCTTGGCAATGATACTTTGTGGGGTGCTACGAGGAACTACAGAAGAAGCTAGAGGCTAGAACACCCCGCACCCCTACTGCTCTGAACAGGACCTCAGAGAGTCCTCACTTTCAAACCAAGGATGGGATTAAGTTAGGATTACCAAATGGCACAGCACACAAAGAACGATGTCTCTCGAACTTGTAGGGGAGTGAAGGACATTTTCAATTACTGTTCCTTGTCTTTACTCAAAGCCTCCTTAGAAATGCAGTGACTCAGGGCGCCTGGGTGGCTCAGTCGGTTAAGCATCCGACTTCAGCTCAGGTCACGATCTCACGGTCCGAGAGTTCGAGCCCCGCGTCGGGCTCTGGGCTGATGGCTCAGAGCCTGGAGCCTGCTTCCGATTCTGTGTCTCCCTCTCTCTCTGCCCCTCCCCCGTTCATGCTCTATCTCTCTCTGTCTCAAAAATAAATAAACGTTAAAAAAAAAAAAAAGAAATGCAGTGACTCCATGAGTCACACCCGCCTTTAATAAGATCTCCAGACTAGTTGTGTCTACACGGAAGTTTGAGAAACTCTGGCCTACGAAACTCTGTTTGGCTGGGAGTTTTGATGTTTTGCAGCAAGCACATTTTCATGTATTACCTGTGTAATCAAAAGATGTTTTAAAGAGACTAGATTATAAAGAAGGTGAAAATTCAGGGAGGAGACTGACCCCTGCTGGACTGGGTGGGAAGGAGTCCGCAGAGCCAGTCCAGGAGGTAACAGGCTGCCACATCCCCTGAGAGCCGAGGTGCCGCTCTCTGGGTGGAAAACTGAGAACGAGGGCAGGAGGGAAGAGGGGGAGAGGTCCTGGACAAGCGCCCCGGCTTGAAAGTTCTGTTTCTGCTCACTGCCGTAAGCTTGCTACAAGCAGACATCTGGCCCCAGTAGACCCTCATAACTGCAAGTTGAATGCAGGAAATGTCCAAGGATCTGAAGTGCTAGCAGTGATGACAGCCGAATGACTGCAAACGAGTGTCCGTGGACTCACAACTCTAAGGACGTCGTGACAGCCAGTAGGAGAAGAAGTCATTCTTTCCACAATTACCAGCTTCTCTCTTTCCCCGTTCCTTTGGATCAGCCTCCTGCAAGAAGCCAATTTCCAGCTGCATGTGATAATGAGAGGATTTTTCTTTCTTCTTATGTTAAATACAAGTGAATTGATTAAATAGAAGACGGTGTCTGATTGCTAGGAAATCAGTGATTCAGATGGCATGGAATGGCACCTGGGGATGGGGGAAGAGAAAACAGGAGGGGGAGGAAGCCCATACAGCCATCCGTGCCAAGGACAGTCAAGGGCGGACGGGGCTGAGGCTCGGAGGAGGAAGGATTTGACATCACTTGGTCCAGCCTCAACGTCTGTGGGTGCAGCATGATAAGGGATGACGGGAGCTGGCTGTGGACCCAGAACTATAAGCCAGAGCTTCCTCGCCTTCTCCGCTGTTCACACCCCACCGGCTTTCTCTGTCTACTTCCACCTTCCTGCCGCAGACCCCTACCTCCTTGCTGAGTGCACTTTCCACTAGGTATATTTTACTTCAATAGAAAGCTGTGTTTGGTGGGAGCAGGCATTTTGGGTGCTGTTGTTGTTGTTTTTAAGTAGACTTCACGCCCCGCGTGGAACCTGATGCGGGGCTTATACTCACAACCATGAGATCAAGACCTGAGCTTGAGATCAAGACCTGAGCTTGAGATCAAGAGTCAGAGGCTTAACTGACTGAGCTCCCCGGGAGTCCCTGTTTTTATTTTGTTTTGTTTTGTTTTGTTTTATAGATACAGCATTGAGTATATAGAAAAAAGATATTCGGTATGGGCTTTTAAAACACAGGCAAGTAGGGGAGACTGGTGGCTCGGTCAGTTAAGTGTCCGACTCTTGTTTCAGCTCAGGTCATGAACTCACGGTTGGTGAGTTCAAACCCCGCGTGGGGCTCTGCGCTGACGATGCGGAACCTCCTTCGGACTCTCTCTCTGCCTGTCTCTCTGCCCCTCATCTCTCTCTCTCTCTCAAGATAAATAAGTAAACTTAATAAAATAAAATACAGGCAAGGAAATGGGAATTAAATGCAGGGTTTGAAGCAAGCCATGGGAACTTAGAAAGCCTAGTAAATGAGAGGGGTCTAACCAAAGAAGGCTTCCAATAGCAGCTATCCCAAGGAGGGATAGGGAGCTGGAGGAAATGTGCATGTGCCCACTCTCCTCCTGTTCCAGCAGCAGAGGCCCCTCTCAGAGCCCATACTCTTCCCTGAGAGACTGAATATGCAAACAGACAGTGGCCAACACATATACGACGCTAGCATTCTTACCCCAAACGTCTGCAGTAACCAGCCTGGGAAGCCAAACCATAACGTCTGCAGCGGTGGGCTCAGAACAATCAGGACTCCGTGTCTGCCAGCGTCTTCCCGGTCCCGATTTCTGCAACTCAGGACCAACCAGAGAAAGCCAAATATGCTCCCTAGCCAATCACCGACGCGCCCCTTCTAGCTAGCCAGCCTCCAGCATCTGGGGCAAACAACCTCCAATCATAACACACCTGGAGCTCCCTTTCTTTTCCACCAGAACACTTTCCACCTCCCTGCCTTGGAGTCCCTTCCTGCCAAATGCAAGTGATAGTGGCTGACTCTTTTGCAAGCTTTGAATGCACAGCCTCCGTGTGTTCTCATGTGGGTGATCTTGGTTTATTTTTGTATCTCCAGCAGGGAGTCTGGACACGAGCCGAACATATTCAGGAATCATGCTGTACTTCTACATCAGGAGGTAGGGCTGCCCCCTAGAATGTCCCTCCCTGTCCCTCCCAAAGGTAACCAGTCTTTCAAAGCCATGCATCATTTTTGCTAATCTCTGTACTTTTTATGGAAACAGAATCCGACAGCGATGACCTTTGTGTGTGCGTTCTGACTTCTTTTGCTCACCAGCGGGTCTGTGAGATTTATCCATGTTGCTGTGGAGAGCAATAGGTTCATTTTTACTCATATCTATATGCTGGCATTCTACTTTGTGACTTTACCACAGCTTATCTTATCCACTCTACCTTGGAGAGACATTGGGACTCATACCAGTTTGGGGCTAGTATGAACAGTGCAGTTAGAAACATTCTTGCACAAAAGAAGAAGAAGAAGAAGAAGAAGAAGAAGAAGAAGAAGAAGAAGAA
>NW_024412427.1:17072230-17098180 GCF_014898765.1 Herpailurus yagouaroundi | reverse complement strand
AGGAGGAGGAGGAGAAGAAAAAGAAAGGAAGGAGGGGAGGAAGAAAGAAAGAAAAGAAAAAAAAGACACATTCTTGCACACATTCTGGTAGACATAAGCTCTTGTTTCTGTTGTGTTCATGCCCAGGAGCGGAACTGCTACCTCCTAAGTTATGCATATGGTCACTGTCAGTAGGGTACTGCCAGTTTGCCAACAGTTTTACCAATTTATATACCCCCAAATGTCTGTGAAAGTTTCAGTTGCTCTGTGTTTTCATCAGTACTTGATCTTGTTTTGCTTGTTTTTAATGTTGGTTCATTTTTGAGAGACAGAGAGAGCACACGCGTGCGCGTGGGAGAGGGGCAGGGAGCGAGGAGGACAAAGGATCTGAAGCAGGCTCTGTGATGACAGCAGAGAGCCTGACACACAGCTCCAACTCACCGTGAGATCACGACCTGAGCCAAGGTCAGACACTTCACCGAACTGAGCCACCCAGGTGCCCCAGCACTTGATCTTGTCAGACACTTTCACTATAGCCTTTCTGCTTAGGCGTCTTTGTAAATTTACACTTCATTTTCTTCTTATTCCCTATAGTTTCTAAGTGTTACTGTTTTCCTGGGTTTAGTTTTTGCAATTATTTTTTTTAATGTTTATTTACTTATTTTTGAGAGAGAGGAAGAGAGAGCGTGTGAGTGCGCGCACGTGTGTTCAAGAGGGGGAGGAGCAGGGAGGGGAGAGAGAATCACAAACAGGCTCTGTACTGTCAGTGCAGAGCCCCACGCTGGATTCGATCTCGCGAACAGTGAGATCATGACCTGAGCCGAAACCAAGAGTTGGACATTTAACTGACTGAGCCATCCAGGCAACCCTAGTTATTGTAATTATTAATAGTATATAACTGATCAAAACAACACTTGTCCCTTCTCCCTACCCCCACCTTTGCTTCAGGCATCCCCCTTTAGACCGCTCACTATTGGACTGGAAACAATAGGTGGTGGAAGGGGGCCCTTAGGGTGGGGTGTTGCTTTGTTATTCTGTGTCTCCAAGGCATTTCCCAATACTCTGCACACAGGAGGTGCAAAATATTGTATAAATACATGAAAGTATGATATTAAAGCCCATTCGTCTCCACCACATTTTGTGAGTCATTCCCAACCACTGGAGAGTAAGCAAGGGTCTTTTAAAAAAAAAAAATTTTTTTTTAACGTTTATTATTGAAGGACAGAGAGAGACTGAGTGTGAGCAGGGGAGGGGCCGAGAGAGAGGGAGACACAGAATCCGAAGCAGGCTCTAGGCTCTGAGCTGTCAGCACAGAGCCCGACGCGGGGCTCAAACTGCGAGATCATGACCTGAGCCGAAGTCGGACGCCTAACCAACTGAGCCACCCAGGCGCCCCAAGGGTCTTAACTCATATTAGGCCTTAGACCTGGCACTGGAGAATCCTTTAATAAACGATGTATGCTACACCAAACTGGCCTCTGGAGACCTGGCATTTTAGTCTCGAGCCCACTGCTTTGCCTCACACAGCCTTAGGCCGTTAAGCCTGAGCACACATACAACGATTGTAGTCCAATTGTTACAATATCTCCAAGACTATTAATTATAATACTGCACATTATTACACTATTACACCATGGGGCAGATCTTGGCACCCTGGGCAGGAATGTGTTGGTGTGAAATCTCACTTCAAATGGGGTCCTGGCTCCAAGGCATCCAATCAGCTGTGGGTCATGAGCGTAGAACACGTCTAGCTCTGGGGGCTCAGGGGTCAGAGTTTTCCCTTGGTCCTCTGGTCCTTCCTCCCTCCCAGTCTTGCAGACTAGCTATACGTTGGGTCATAATGGTACCTCCTTTATAGGGTTGTTTGGGGATTAAATGAGTTAATATATTTAAAGTGCGTAGCCCAGCGCCTGGCACGCAGCAAAGTACGGGGTAAGCAGTGGCCCTTTTTATTATTGCTGTTGTTATTAACAGCAGCTGCAGGAGTGAGGAATACTGGGTGACCATGCCCAACACCAGCTGTAAACTTCACGGCCCTAGGCTCCAAGGAAAAGAGCAGAAAGGTGAGCCCAGGGAGAGCATGTGATTTTCATCTATAGAATCCCTTCCACCACTGATTAGACTAGGAATGCCAACACTCCTTTTCCTGTGGGGAGGTAGGGGGCAATTCTAGGCCATCGGTTTAGTGACGGTCGTTCAATGGAAAGCAAGTGACCTCAGGGCCTAACCGACTCCATTCCTGGGAGACTCCTATTAGAGCAGGAAACATGCTGTGGAATTTGAACCGGCCCAGTTGGGTAATTTCTGCCTGCTGGAAAGGCTCTGTCAGAACCTGGAGGAGGCCCCTGGTGCAATGGGCAAGCTGCCACGGGACACCCCCAACTGTTGCCTCTCTGGGACAGAAGCAGTAGCCAGACACCTCCAAGGAGCTTGTCAGTGGAAGAACCCCCTTTGGTGCCCTCTCACTAGGACAGGAACCCAGGGCTGCTCACTCCTTGCACTAGTTCAAATGGGATGCCCCCCATGGCCAAGAAACCAACAGGGGAATGCCTAATGCTGCCTTGGGAGAAAATAGAGGGCCTTTACCACAAAATTCTCCCAACCCACATGTGCCCCGTGGCTTTCTGAACCCCTCACTCTGAGTTACAAAAGGAGCCTGTACAGAAAAGGGGGAATCGGGCAGGGATGAACAACAATGGCATGAGTCCGTAATTATTAAAGCTGGGTGGTAGGCACATGGTAGGTTCTCCTTCTGTTTTCTCTTATATATATTTCTTATATACATTTCTTATATTCTATTTTTGTGTGTTTGAAAGCTTTCCATCAGAAATAATGTTTCTTAAAAAGAAGCTATGAATGATCTAATGCCTGGCAGGGCAAAGGGCATCTTCTTGGTCTCTGACCAGAAATTCCCCCTAAACCCAATTAAATCTGAGCGTATCCAGCAAGGAAAACAAGGGGAAGGTACGGCATTGGTCTGGCTTCAGTAGATTATCAAGCAAGGTCTATATTTCCCAAGGAGAAAAAAGCCATGGTGGCTCATACGTTCTGAGGGAAATGTTTTAGCAGGAGAGACAAGGTAGAGAGGGATTGTATTTTGACAGGTGGTGAGTCCCTAACGGATCAGGATGGCACTGAGACTCTGGCCCCACCCCGGCCTTCACCCTGAGGTGAAGTGTGCTTTGCCAAGTCTCCCAGTATAGGTGCCAAGTTTCCCAGTCTACTGAGGGTAGAGGTTCTCTGTCCTCTCCTGGGGTTCTGGCCTCTATGTGGTCCAGGCCATGGTGGTGGGAGTGACCTGTGTCATTCTCCTCCTACACACCCTCCTGCAGCTGAAAGCCTCACTTCAAACCCCAGGATTCCTGAAATCTGACATATCTTACCAACTATCCCAAGTCCTCTCCTGGCCACAGGCCTCATTGTACTGGCCAATTCCCAACCCTGCTTCAAGTTGGCATTTTAGAGACCTTCAGTTGACAACGGCCAAAGTAGGGATGCTGTTTCACGTAGGCCAGGATTAGGGCTTCTGGGCAGCATCATTTGAAAACTACCTGGTAGGGGGCACCTGGGTGGCTCAGTCAGTTCAGCATCCGACTCTTTGATTTTGGCTCAGGTCATTTTCCCATGGTCATGGGATTGAGCCCCATGTCAGGCTCTGTGCTTGAGATTCTGTCTCTCTCTCTCTCTCTCTCTCTCTCTCTCTCTCTCCCCCTCTGCCCCTCCCCCCTACTCATGTGCTCTCCATCTTTCAAAAAAATCTTTAAAAATCTGAAAAATGCCTGGTAGGTCCCTGAATGATTCCTATACACCTTACACAAAGGTCTCTCCCACATGGCTGCTCATTGTGCTTGAAATTCCACCAGCTAAGTAACATCCTTTGGGACTACATATTACTTTCTTGAGATACTCTTTTCCAAAGCTATCCTGGGAGGGTAACACATTAAAACTAGTACCAGGGGGTAGTGTCTGGCTGGCTCAGTCAGTAGAGTATATGACTCTTAATCTTGGGGTTGTGAGTTGGAGCCCCAAGTTGGGTGTAGAGATTACTTTAAATGAATGAATGAATGAATGAATGAATGAATGAATGAATGAAAGAAAATTTAAAAAATAATAAAACTAGTACCTGTCCATGAATTTTTTACTGACCTGGGTATCTGAGAATGAGGGAGGGCTAAAAGAGGGCTGGTTAAGAGCAAAGGTGATGGGGAGTGGTGCAGACAACTTGGGTAAGGACCTCTCCTGATTTTAGGGTGCAGGCTGGTGGGTTTGGATTGAGGGTTGAAAAGAAATTCAGAGGGAGGAGAGGTCATTCAAGGTGGAGGTCACTGAAGCCCCCTAGGGCAATGCAAAGAAAGGCCTTAGCAGCCAAAGCAGGGTACAGGACTTACCAGCTGACATTTGGGGGAGTACACAGCTACTACCCCCAGTATCCCCCCAGAGTGCTAGTCTGTCTCGTGCAGAGAACAGGAATGGAAGTGGCTTCTGGGTGTCCTATGCCTGCTTCTTGTCCAGAGAGGACTGCCTGAAAAGAACCCATGAGGATATTCCCCAACCCATCTGGTTGCTGGGGGGCCCCAGGCCTCACCCTGCACTGCTTTGCCACTAGACATGCCTCCCTCCCCGCTCCCCAATGCACAAGATGAATAAGAAACAAATATAAAGGGAGTGAGGGGAGGTAGCAGGGTCTGGATCTGCCTCGTAAGGTGTAGCCAATCACTCCAACCCCTCCACATTTACAGCACCATGTATCCAACACTTAATAAAGGCCAGGAACCATTCTAAGAGTCATATAGATAAACTCATTTAATCCTCATCACACTAGGAGATTTGTTTTTCTATACATATAAAATTTTACTATTCATCCTCATTTTACAGCTGAGGAAACTGAGGCACAGAGAGGTTAATAGAGAGCACAATGACAGAGCACAGAGTGAGTGAAAGTTCGAGTGGGGTACAGGCCCCACCCCAAACTACAGAGTTGCACCCTTACCCACTGGGCATTCTGCCTCTTATACCCTCATGTCTACCAGGCTTGGCAGGGGAGAGGTAGGGGCAGCTATCAGCAGTCACCTACTCTGGGGAATGCAGGCACTTGACAAACACTTGTGTGCTTCAATCTCAGAAGAGCCCAGGGGAAATGAGCCATGATACTGGCCATGTGGGGAAGCAAGACCAGAGAAGTCTGATCATCTTGTCAAGGCCACACAGCCCAGGAAGGGGTGGAGCTGAAATCCAAACCTTGGCCTGAGCTTACCCTGGCAGGTCTCTCCTTCCCAAACCCCCCTCCCCACCACCACCAAGCTAAAGACCACGGAGACCAGAGGGAGGGAAAGGGAAAATGGGGGTGAGGAGACTGGAGAGGGGCTTCAGAGACAGTCCTCAGGCCTAGCAGCTGCCTTAGGTTCCCTAGGGGTCCAGGGGAACCTCTGGACTTCCCTCGCTTCTTGGGGGACCTCAAGCAGCCAGGTCTCTGGAAATGGATCACCCTTACGTTCCTGGGGCTTTTAGGGTCTGGAGCAAGGTCCTGTGGGATCCCCCACCCTGCACATCTGCTGGCCACCAGGCACCAGGGCAGGATGGGGGGGAGGCGGGGGGTTCTGACCCCCTGCATGATCTAGCAGCACCACCTCATCTGTGGACTTGAGCAAACAGGGTCTGGATGGGGGTACCTCACCTCCTCCAGAGAATAAAGGCCACAGACCAGATTGTGGGGTGTGTGAAGTCTGGAGTACATGGGGAGGGCATGGGCTGGGACAGAAATCTGGTCTGCACTCAGTCTGTGCACCCCACCCCCCCACCCCCCACCCCCGGCTCTCCTCAGGTCCAGGCTCCACGAGCCCCATGAAAGGGACAAGACAGGGAGATAGTACAGTCCGTGCTTGGGCTAGATGTCCTGCAGGGAAGGGAGCAGACTCGGGACAGGGAGGCCCTAGGGGCTTCACAGGCGCCGCCTATACAGCACAGCCAAGAGCATGGCGAAGAGAGCCCCAGCTGCAGCTGCCCCAAGCCATGGAGCATAGAATCTGGCCGGGACAAACTTGTCCTTGACTGAGGGCTGTGGGGCAGCAGGAGGCCCGGGACTACCCTCTACCAGGTTAATGCTGGGATCCTGGGCCACTTGGATCCTAATGGACTCCACTGACTGGTACTCATTCTCCTCTGGGGCGTTGTCAGGCCCTGCGCCCAAGGACTTGCTGCAGCTGAGGGCCAGGTCCGCAGAGCAGCCTGAGAACGGCTCACTGTCCATGTGGGAGACCAGCCGGCCAGGCTTGCTCAGCTCCAACTCGGAGCCCCAGGTGGCAGGGTTGTGGTCTGGCTCGGGCAAGCTGTCTCTGGTGGAGGTGCCTGTGGGCTCTGGAGCCACTGGAGGAGTCTCCTGAGAAAGAAAGGAAGGGCTGGAAGGGACTGGGGATGGCCGGACACCCAAATGGGTGGCCCCATTCCCAGCCAATACATGAACTAGCATCTCAACCCTCCAATTCCCAGCCCACAGTATGGGAGGAAGCCACCCTCTCTTGGAGACTCAACCCAATGATGGTGCAGGAGGGCACTGAGAGAGGAGGTGTCCAAGCCTCTGCAGTGGTATCAGTGGTAACTTTCTCCAAGGTACCCCTCTCCCTACTCACTGGCCTGCTTGTGAGCTCACCCCTGCTCTCCTAGAGCCCTTGGCAGTTGTGGCCCCATCCTACTTCAACATTCTGCCAGGGCTGAGGCCATGGAGCAGCCACAGGGTCAGAGGCCTGGCCATGTGCCTAACGGGTCCCTTGGACTTGGTTCTTCCAGGCAGACAACAGGAGCAGGACTAGATGTGCTGGCCCAGAAGGGGCAGCTGTGGGGGGCTGTTGGGTCAGTGTGGCTGTCTCAGGCTGAGACTGCTATCTACAAAGCCCTGATAATGGAGAAGCAGACTGGATATCCTGGGGGTGAAGAGCAAGACATTGAGGCAGACAGGCCATCCAGCTCTATCCCTCATAGTTCCCTCATCTGCAAAATGGTGCTGCTAGGCCTAATGTACAGCTTTGAGCTCTAAACGGGTTGATGCACATGACCAGTGGGAATGGCCGCCACACCCACCCCTCCTAGGAATCCACACTCAAGAGCTCTAATGATTATTAGTACTCTAAAGGATTTGGTGTGGGGTCCAGAAGAGGCTGGATCTCAGCTATCCCTATACCCTTGAAAAGAAGCCCTGGCACAGCCCAGGCTGGAGACAGAATGGAGACTGGAAAGGGTCCAAGGATAGGGCTCGGGGGGAAAGCCTGGATCACTGGTAGAAGGGCAAAGACTCACCCCTGAGGATATGCTGCTCCTGACGGGGGGCACTGTGTTGGCAGGCACCGTGCTGGGCGCTGTGCTTGTGGACATCCTGTGGTCAGGCACCAAGCCAGTAGGCACCTTGGGTGCCACTGTGCCAGCACGTGTGGAGTTGATAGGCAGTTTGGATGGCGGTAGACTAGTGAGCACGTTAGTAGACATTGTACCAGAGGGTTTCGAGCTGGCAGGCAACTTGGAAGGCATCGTTCTATCAAATGCTGAGTTGGTAGGCACTTTGGAGGGTGCCACGCTGGTGGTCAATGAGCTGGCCAACACCCCGGCTCCAGCCTCACCATGGTCACCAGCACCCCCTGAAGAGGCCAAGCCAGGGGAAGAGGAGGAGATGCCAGTAGGCGGAGCTGATACTGAGGGTCCTGGCAAGCGGCTTGCCCTGGGGATGGAACGGGTCAGTGGCTGGAAGGAGACAGATGGAGACACAGGCCCACGGGGTGATGTGAGGCTGGAGGCCATGCCTGCAGGTGGTAAAATAAAAGGGAAAACACAAACCCACAGGACTGTTACCCTAAAAGCACAGTCACCTGGGATCAGAGAGCTGAAGAAGGGTCTCAGTTCCCCAGCTCAAGTCCCTACTGCACCCAGGCCTCCCAACATCCTCCCATGGAGTCTCCACAGTCCCTTTGGTCATTGCTCCCAGGCCCCGAGGTCCAACAGCTGCAGGCGCATCCTCAGCCCTATCTAGCCTTAGTCCTTGACCTAAAGTCAAGTCTGTTCTCTCATAAGAATGAAATGGTTCCTCCCCTTTACAGCATCTAGGAGCTTGAAGATCATTAATTATCCTCTCCTCTTTCTTCTCCTGCCTGGGACACCCTCGTTTCCTCCTGTGTCTGCTCATTAGCTTGGTGGAATTCTGGATGCTCCTCCCTCTGCCACCTTCCCCTCCCCCACCAGTAGGAGCCACCCTGCATCATGGCAAAGGGCAGCACGATGGCTCAGCAGGTGGTAACAGTCCATATAGGCATTTATATCCAGATCCCCCATGGTATTCTGAGAATACACGTGCCAGGCCCTATGGCTGACAAAGGCCAGAAGTAATTCTGATGTACCACCCCACCCCCACCAAAATCTGACACCACAGAACCTCGTGGGACCTGTATCCACGCATGTATTGAAATCTAAGTGCCCTCGGCCTCCCTGGTCCACAGCAGCATTTCCTGAAAGGTGTCCCATGGCAAGCTGACACTGCAAAGTACAAATGGGTGCTTGGGGAAGAGTTCTGGGGTGAAAGGAGTGGAGGACACTGAGATGGCTTCTCGGAGCCTTTAACTGTTCAGGTGCCTTGTGGCTGTCCCAGGGGCACCAAAGGCTGGTCAGGCTATAGTGTTACGTGGAATACAGTTTAGGAAACAACGGAGCAGAGAGATGCCATCCTGGGAAGTCAGAGTGGACAGCTCTATATTCCCGAGGGTGGGAACTGAGATCTGGTTTTGGGGCCCAGGCCCTTAACTGATGAAAATCATACTTCCTCTGGGGGCTGAGAAGTTTTAGTGATTCATTGGGAGCTAGAGCCCCACTACGGGTAGGGCAGCACCTAAGGGCTCTAAGGGCCCCTGCCAATAAGTAGCCCAGCTCTTCCACACTGTCCTCCAGGTCCTGGTGAACCCCACAGGGTCCCCTCAGCAGAATCCACAAATGGCCCTAATGCTCTTCCCCTGCCTGTATCCACACCCTCTGCAATGTGACTGTCAGTCCTCTCATCTAGAGACAGTCTGTTCCCTACTCCTTGACTCTGGGCTGGCCCCGGGACTTGTTTGGGCCACAGAATGAGGCAGGAGGGAAGACTGCCAGTTTTGAGCCTTTGCCCCAGGAGTCTGCTCTCTCAGAATTCTGCTCAGCTGCCAGGAAACAGACTTGTCTGGTGAAAGATGAGGACTCACTGAAGAGAACCAAGGTGCCCCGCCCCCCGCCAACAGGCGTAAGTAAGCAGTGCGTACACGGGTGTGTACGCAAGAGGGAATCCAGCCAAGATCCCAAGAAGTACCCTGAGCCAGCCCAAATTGCTGACCCACAGAATCATGAGCTAAATAGTCCTATTTTAGGCTACTAAATGTTGGAATGGGTTGTTACGTAGAAAATACTAATACACCCTCAAGGAATTGGGTTGCTCCTGAGGTAAACTCCCTTTATTCCCACCCTCGCCTCCTGTCCAAGGAAGCCAGAGGGGCAACTCTAGTCTTCACCCTCTGGGAGGTCCGAGAGGTCCTATGGCTCCAGGTCACATACGTACCTGCTATGTGGGCACTGCCTGGTTCTGTGTCCTGCTCCTGACACCCACTGGAGGTCAGAGGGCTGAGGGCTGCCATGTCAGAGGAGGGCTCCAGGGGGCCAGCTGGCCTCCTCAGGACAGTCCCAGAACTGGGTGTCTGTGGGACTTTCTTTGAACTCTGCAAGAGGGAAAATGGAAATGAGGCAGCTGCTTCTCCCAGGATCAAGCATCTCCCACCGGCCTCAGCCTGTGCCATGGAGCACAGAAACCAGGGAAGCCCCTCGCCCCGGCTTTGATCACTGCCAGACCCTCTGTCCACAGGAACGTACCTTACAGAGAACACACACCATCCCATGGGGAGTCTCTGTTCATCGGCCTGGCCCTATCAAATGTCCTCCTCTCTGAGGCTACTGCACAGACCCCTTTCTTGGGCTTCAAGTCCATGATCTGGTGTCTCCTGAACACCCTGCTGCCTGCTCATCACATCTCAATAGAATCAGTAATTTTCGCCCTGAACTTGACTTTACTGGCAATAATTACTCCATCTACCCTCTACCCCATCACCTCCTCCTTCCCCAGTACTCCTCCAGTGGTCATTCTCCAGTCCTTCGGTCCAGCTCAACATCTCACACGGACCACTTCAAAGACCTCCATACTGTGACCTCACAGCTGGTTGATAAGAGGGTTGGGGGTTGCCATAGGGTGAAGCCCTAGTCAGCAGTCTGAGAGCTGGTTTGGGGCATATCTCCATTGGGGGAGCCCTTAGGTTCTGAGCAGAGGTTAGGCATGACTTGTGGTGGCGGCAGAGGAGAGCTTCTAGAGGCTGGGCAGACAGGAACACAAAAGCAGGGGTCCAGACTAGGCGTGAGAACACACCTCTCCTAGGGACTCTGGCGGCTCAGTGTCCTGGACAGGCATGGGGAAACTTGGCTCCTCCTCTCTGTAGCCGTTGTGGGGGGCGCTGGGGGCCACGGCAGGTGTGGAGGGCCCTGGAACCTCAGCAGGAGCTAACTGTGGCTCCAGTGGGGCTGGGGGGCAGTTCTTCGGGACCCCTGGAAGACAAAGATACAGTGATGTCAAGGAGGAGTCAGAGGAACTCCCAGTGACAGGAGAGGCCTGGATGCTCCTGGACCCCCAGAGCCATGACTATAGTCCCCCCCCCCCCCACAGCTCCAAAAGCTGTCCTGAGGTGGGATGTACTCCTTAGAAGAGACAAGATTCACTGAGTTGGAGGCAGGAAGGAGAGAGGAGGTAGGGAGGACAAAGACAAGAAGAGGTAGAAGGAGTGGAGGGGTAGAAGAGAAGGGAATGGGGGTGGGGAGCATGCGGGGCATCTCACAGGCCTCTCACAACCCAGACTGGGTCAGCAATCACCACTTCGCTGTCCCTCAGCACTCTGGAACCCAGTGGCTTTCTTCTCCTCCTTGTAGGCGGTTGTCACCCCTAACTAACCCCTGACCTGATGCTGTTTCCTCAGAAAGAAGGGAGGAAAAAAAGAAAGCAAATGGCGGGGGGAGGGGGGGAGTAGGGCTGTTCTAAGGCTTTAAATCTAAGCAGTGTCTCAGGAGTCGTCTCTAGTCTAAAACATGCATAGGGCTGGCTTGAGTTTTCTTCCTGTCTTGTCCCCTCAGACCTGACCTGACCAGATCCCTCTGGGCACTCAACCTGGCAGGGAGCATTGAAAGGGAGCTGAGGAGTAACTGGGCAGCTGGAGTGGGGGACCTAGAAGGCTCCAGGAGATGCTAGGGGGAGAGGAAGAGATGAGAGAAAGGAAGAAGGAACCCATGAGGGAGAAAGAGGAGACATGAAGCGGAGGAAGAGAAGAGAGGAATGGAGAGAGGGAAGGTGAACTGAGGGAGAAGACAGGAAACGGGAAAGGAATGGGAGGCAAATGTCACAGCCACACAGATTAGAAGGCCCACTTGCTGAGCACACGGGAGGCACCCAGTCCCAGCTAAGCACTCAACATGCCACCCACTGTCCCATGGTATCCACCACAGCCCTATGACGTAGATGTCTGGCCATTAACCCCATTTTACAGAGAAGAAGACTGAGGCTTAGGGAAATTAAGGCACTTCACCAAAGGGACATGACTAACAAGAGGCTAAGCTGGGATTGACACCCAGGTTTGTCCACTGCCCAGGAGTGATGGGAGGGAAGGGGACAGTGGAAGGCAGGAGGTACAGGGGTGAGGGGACAGACAGAGTGGAGGCCAGGGGAACGACAGGGGTTCCATGAGGAGGGCCAGGGCAAGAAGCTCACCAGGCAGGTTGCTCTGGTAGACAGAGGCCACTTCGTCAGCAAGACCGGCCAGCTCACAGATCCTCAGGGCCTTGATGAAGGATTCCACCCAGCCAGTCCGCCGCCGAAGGCTGTTGAAGAGCTCCCAGAGGGTGCCCTGGTTCCCCCAGAGCTGGTAGTAGGCCCGCAGTCGGTCCTGGAACACAGCCAGATGCCCTGTTCAAGCCAGATGGCCCTGGACCCTTCCCCACTCAGGGACAGCTGCAGAGAGAGACACCAAGTAGCCACAAGAGTGCGGCAGCCATGCAAAACCAGGTCAGAGCCCAGGACAAGGCCAGTGTCTGGGCCCAAGTGTAAAGGCAGCTTCCAGGAAGTAGGCTTTTAGTGTGTGCCACGCTCTGAGCTCAGGGCTGTGTGTGAATTATCTTAATGCCATGATCCCTACTCTACTGGTGAGGAACCTGGCAGTTCCTCAGTTTATGCAGCCCCCAAAGCAAAAAGAAAGGGTTTGGATTAGCAGAGGAGGAAAAGGGTGCATAGGGAACAGGAGATGAAAGGAGGCAAAAGGAGAAGAGAGGCAGCTGACCTAAGAATCAGGAGGATGGGGAATCTCGGGGCGGCAAAGGTTTTAAATCTCACATACAGACTGAATTCCCACATTCAGACAAGCACCCAGACAGCAGAAACGAAAAGCCACAGAAAACATTTACTGCAGACCTGGTCACAAGGCATCCCCACAAGCCCCCAAATGCAAGGCAGGAGGGCAGGGGCAGACCTTGTCAGCCACAGGCCTGCTCCACCGCTACGGCCACCTCACCACTGCCACCTCAGCCGCGTTGAGGCAGCAGAGGGCCCGGGCCATCTGGGAGCAGCTAAAACTGGGAGGCGGCTGGCCCGGCTTCACTTGGGGCCACAGCCAGTTCTAATAGATGAGGGTGGTCTGGCTCCCATGAACTCTCAAAACTGAGCCCTGGACTCCCTGCCAGGACAGAGCTCCATGACAAGGAGAACGGAGTCAAAACTGAGGAGGAGTAATGACAAGACAGACTGAAGAAAAGGAAGGTTCCCACCGAAGCAGAATGGGGATTGAAGCCCAGAAATCTCAGGCAGCTGGCACCATATTTTTTAGCACTACACCAAACGGACACGAGAGGGCGCTCAGCCATCCTGACCCACACTTGATTCCGCAAGTTAGAGAAGCGTCAAGGTCAGGAAGCAGGATGCAGACAATAACCAAGAAGGAAGGAGTTGGCCCTGGCTTTGGGTGAAGCTCTGAACCCCCAGCCTGCCCCAAGTCAGTGGCTGGCTGGCATGCCCCAGCTCACCTGGTCACTTATTGTGAGGCAGGACAGATAAGGCAGGATCTCCAGAACATGAATATGACCAAAATTGCTGTAATGGTGGCGGATATACTCGTAAGTCTTGTCCTCAGCAAACGTCATCGCTGTCCAGGTTCTGAAGTGACAGAGGGCACTGGCCCAAAAAAGGATGGGCTGAGAGGGGAAAAAAGACTGGAAGAAAACACACCACATATGGCAACAGAGTTGGGAGTGGGATCGGACAAAAGGCAATTACTTCTTTCTTTCTCAACTCTTTGGAATGTTTTGCTTCTTTCTTTAATCATCCAATTTTATTACTGCCCAAGTCCAGAGTCCCTCAAAAAATAAAAAATGAATTGATGAACAAAAGAAATAAGATCCAGAAGATCTAGGCCCCATTTCTGTCTTGTAGGTTGGTTGGTATTGCGGAGAGTTCTGACTCCCTGCCATTGTCCTAAGGTCTGTATGTGCCCCTCGTTGCTGAAAGCAAGAAGTGCTACTTCTTTGGGGTGTACTAGGGAGAAAAAAAGCCCAAAGGGATAATAATAAGATCATCCTACTTTAAAGGTGAAGAAAATGAAGTACCAAGAATAAGGGCTTGCTAGTTAGTGGAAAATTATCAGGCTCGAGGATCAGTTTCTTTCCAGAACATGATTGCAGGCCCACCATTAAAGCTTGCCACATACATGTTCTTAGGATAGGAGGCTGAGTTCCAATCACTATGTGTGATCTGGGGCAAATTACCAGTCTTTTCCAGGCTTGTCTTCACCCCTAAAATGGCTCAGAGAGCTTATTTTGACAACACAATAGTTCAACCTAGTAAACTTGACATTTACAAGCGCCTCAATTACAAGCAATTGCCTTAAGTAGCACTTACCACAATTTGCAATTATAGATGGGGCTGTCTGCAAATTTCTTACCTGCTTCCCCCCTCAGGGAGAGCTGTAGGGAGTAAGAGGGATAAGATCTCTGCCATCATCCAATTTATATTCTATTGAGGTGGGACAGATGACAAATCAGTAAGTATACATATAAATAAAAATTCCAAACAATAATCAAGGTTATAAAGAAAATAAAGGAGGATAAGAAGACAGAACTCCTGTAGAAGGGCATGCTGCCTAGGCAGAGTTGGTCAGGAAGTCTTTCTGGATTAATGACATTTGAGATGAGCCATTCTGGACTGTGAGATCAGTGTTTTGGGCAGAGGGCACAGCAAATTAGAAGTCCTCAGGTGGAAACAAGCTTGGCATGTTTAAATTTTTTTTTTTCCAACGTTTATTTATTTTTGGGACAGAGAGAGAGACAGAGCATGAACGGGGGAGGGGTAGAGAGAGAGGGAGACACAGAATCGGAAACAGGCTCCAGGCTCTGAGCCATCAGCCCAGAGCCTGACGCGGGGCTCGAACTCACGGACCGCGAGATTGTGACCTGGCTGAAGTCGGACGCTTAACCGACTGCGCCACCCAGGCGCCCCCAAGCTTGGCATGTTTAAAGAACAGAAATCAGTTCCGGGTGGTCCAGGTTTAAAAAACTAGGGGAGGGGCTGAGATCAAGGTCAAGGAGGTTGGGAGTGGTGGCTTATGGGGGCGTTGCAGGAAAAGACTTTGAGTTTTGGGTTTACTTTTTTCTCTCTAGAGTGAAATGGGGAGCCATAGGAGGCTTCTGAACAAGGAAGGGAGAGGATTTGACTTATGTTAAAGACCTCCCTGGTAGTTGTGAGGAGCTAGACTGTGGAGGGACCAGGATGGAAGCAAGAAGACAAATCAGGAGGCTCAAGCAGGGAGCCACGTGAAGGGTATGGCCAGAATGCCAACCATGGAGGTGGTGAGAGGTGGCTGGATTCTTAGTGTGTTGTGTATGTGGGAGGTGAAGAAGGGAGAAGAACCAAGGATGATTCCTCAGGCACTAGGTGCATGGATGGTGCCATTTTCCAAGCCAGAAAATCTGGTGGGCAAGTTGTGGCACAGAGAGGACTCCAAAGATCCATTCTGAAAAAGCTTAAGAGGCTACTAGATATCCAAGTGGATTTTCTGGGAAGGAAGGGATCAGAAAAGGGAGGGCCAGGTGGTGTCAGTCTTGGGTGGGACTCTAGGAGGCAGTGCTGCAGAGCACAGCTGAGCTGCCAGTCCCTCACCACATGGGAAATGGGGCGACAGTCCTATCTACCGGCCTCAGAGCCTCATGTTGCCTGCCTCCCTTCGTCAGCCACCAGGTGCTACATTCCTGGTGGGGCAAGTGTTAATGACAGAGGTCAAGCGGATCAAGGAGGTGGTGGGGTGGGAGTCCTCTGAGCCTTCAGGAGATGAGCAAAGAACAACTCTATGGTGACGAAATGACCCTTTTCTCCTTCTTTCCCATGGCATCCAGGGAGGTACCAGGACAGAATCAGGTAACACATTCTTCTGCACCTGAGCCTCAGCCCTTAGTAACACAGTTTGGGGAGCATGGAAATATAACATGCTCCAACCAAAAAGAAAGGAAGCCCACATTTGTTCACATATTGATGGTCCACTTAGGCAAGCACATCCTGGGTTTCTTTCATTTAGGAGAGGAGAAGTGATGCCAGGTTGCACAAGCAGACCGGTGATCCTGACAGGATTTGAACCCAGGACTTGTTGCCTCCTTGCAGCTCACCATACATCTTGCAGAACATGGGGGCAGCTGCAGCAAGTGAGACTCACAGTACTAGAGGGACCAAGGCCACTGTCTGGGTGAGGGGGGTCACTGGGTGAGGGTGCCCCTGGGAGACTGCAATATTTAGTCCTTGTCTTGTGCGAAATGGACATCGTTCCGACAAGGCTGAGAGCATTCTAACCTGCCCTCTACAGCAGTCGCAGTTCTCAGGTAACTGACTATCCTTCTAGAAGTTATTGAGGCTCCACAGCGTGGAGAACGTGGTTGTTTGCTGTGTTGTTGTGGTGGGTTGTTTTGTTTTGTTTTTTCAATGTTTTCTTAGCACCTCCTTGTGGTCTCAGAGAAGAAGGGCGGACCAACGTTGCAAGGAGAATTTCCTACCCGACAGCCTCGGAGGCTCTGAGTGCGTCCCGGAAAGAAATAATCTTCGGGCCCAGAGGGGCGAGGCCTCACTGCTTTGGCTAGGATTCCTGGATGGGACCAGGCCCGCGGAGGATGAGAGGCTGTTCTGAGCAGGTGTCATCACCGAGAACTGTAAAGATCTCGGGGAGGGCGGCGGCCCTGACCCCTAGGCGCGGCCGCGGCTCGGGGAGGTTGGCCCATCCCGGCTAGGCCTCGTCCCAGGGTCATCCTCGGCCTGCCGGTGCGGCTGGAGGACCTCAGCTGCTTGTGCCTGCCTCCTTCCGGCCCAACCTCCCCTCCAGTGCCAGCAGACGCCCGGCGACACCCCGGGTGCTGGCTGAGGCTCGTGGAGCCCTCGCTGCCGCGAACCGCGTGTGCCCTTAAGACCAGCCCTTCCCCAGACCCGCGCGGCCAGACCTGTCCCCGGAACCCCGTGCGCCCCGGAACCCCGTGCGCCCGGGCGCACTCCGAGTCCCACTCGGCTTCTGCCGCCGCTGGCCACCTTCCGGGGAGGCGTCCGCGCGTCCTGAGCCGACGGGACCGAGCGCCCGGGGAGGCTATCTTACCTCGGGTTGCCACCACCCGCCGACAGGCCGACCTCCCGGGACAGTCCGGAACCCTCCCCTACAGGGGAGGGGGAGGGCGGGGAGGGGCGGGACCGCGCGGCCATTGGCCAACGGCGGGGCGGGGCTTCGCGGCCAGCCCGAGCCCCTGGGCGGCGGGGGTGGGTGCTTGGCCTTGGCTTGGGGGCCTGGACTTGTCGGACGGGTGCACCGGACCGACCTAGGTTCCTGCTGGGGCGCAAAAGATAAAATTATTTTCTTTCCGTGTTTGTCTCGGGAAACTTCTAGGAGAAATCCAGAGTCTGGCCAGAATCCAAGTGGATGGCTGATCTCGGAGTCAGTGGTCCCCATGCTTCCTACTCCTCCTAACCAGTAATTTGAGGAGTGAAGGTCTTTATGTCGTTTGCACCTGGGCGCCCAGGGCCTGGCACACAGTTAGTGCTCAATAAATATCGGGTGACACCAAAGTTCGCACGGGCGCGACGCCAATGCTGGGCCCGAGGAAGCAGGATCACGGTGGACGGAGGCTGGGTAGGTGGGAGCAGGGCAGGGGCGCCACTGTGGGCTTGCCCAGCCTTCTGGGTGTGGTTCTTGACTGCTGTGTGGGAAAGGCCTCTGCCCAAGGGTCTGGGGCAGGTACCTCCCCACAGTGCTCGCCAACTGCCTGACCCTTCCTCTGCTTCCGGTAGAGGCCAGAAATTATTGAGCCCCCACTGTGCTCCAGGTACAGGCTTGAAGCCTTATACCTTAAGAGTCCACTAAATACTCTCACAATAACCGGGCAGAGATTTGTTTTTCCTGTTTTAAAGAGCGGTTAAAAGATTTCAGAAAATGTTTGGCAGTTCTTACTAAAGTGAAACATGCCAACCCTATCACCCAGCCACCACTCCTGGCTGTGTGTCCATCTAAAACCATGCACAATATAGGACACCTGGGTGGCTCAGTAGGTTGAGCATCCGACTTGGCTCCGGTCATGATAATGATCTCATAGTTTGTGGGTTTGAGCCTCCCACCCGGCTCTGTGTTGACAGCTCAGAGCCTGGAGCCTGCTTCAGATTCTGTGTCTCCCTCTCTCTCTGCCCTTCCCTTGTTCATACTCTGTCCCTCTCTCTCTCAAAAATAAACATAAAAAAATAAAAAAATTTTAAAACATGCACAATAGCTAATGTTCCTAGTGGTTCTGTTCACAATAGGCAAACTCTGAAAACAACCCAAAGGTCCATCAGCAGGAGAATGAGGAAACAAACTGTGGTGTGCTCACATTATGGAATAGTATACAGCAGTGAAAAAGAGCAATCGGTTAATACACATAACATGGATGAATCTCACCAGGATAAATGGGCACCATGGCTAACTAAGCACAAAGAGTACACGCTATCTGTTCCTCCAGTTGCAAGGTAAAGCAAGGTTCAAAAACAGGCAAATCTCATCTACATAAATAGAAATCATTCACTGGTTCCTTCTGTGGTGGGGTACATGGGAACCCTTGCAGGGGATGGAAACTTCTGTATCTTGATGTGAGTGGTGGGTACATGGGTTTGTGCATATACAAAACTTCATCAGCTGTACACTTAGGATTGTTACACTTTATACTACAACTTGAAAATGAAAGAATGACAACTGAGGAGTTAACAGGTTTGGCCGAGATCACACGGAAATGCCTGAGTACATACCTGTCTCCAAAGCCAGTCCTCCCAAACTAGATCACGGGAAAATGCATGAACACTTTCAGATGAGATTTTATGACTTTATTGGGATATTTCACAACATTCAGCATTTACAAAAATGTTGTTAATGTCACATCTGAACTCAACTAACTGTAATAAAGCCAGCTCTGCTTTGTTTAGCCAAGGCAGAGTGAATGCCGATTGGTTCAAGAATTACTCCTTCCTGCTACCTACTCCAAATCCATGATCTCGTATCTAATTCTTGCAGGAACAACATTGGAAGTGTGGTGACTGGCTTCCAAATGTAGTTGCATCCCTGTCTCTACATTTGTCTGGACATCCCAGGACATTAAAAAAAAAAATACAGCTTCCTCAAAAACACAATGAGGTATTATCTTAGTCTTTGGGCTGCTATAACAAAAATACCATACACTGGATGGCTCACAACAAACATTTAGGTCTCAGTTCTGGAGGCTGGGAAGTACAAGATCAAGGTGCCAGCACATTTAGTGTCTGATAAGGGCCCATTTGCTGCTTCACAGACAATCTTCTTGTTGTGTCCTCACATGTTGGAAGGGGCAAGGGAGCTCTCTAGGGTCCCTTTTAAAAGAGCACTAATTCTATTCATGAGTGCTTCACCCTTATGGCCCAAATCACCTCCCAAAGATACCACCTCCAAATACCATCACACTGGAGATTAGGTTTCAAAATATGAATGGGAAAAAACATAAACCTTTGGTTTATAGCAGATATAAATGTTTAGGATGGCTATTATAAGACAAACAAACGGAAAATGACAAGTGTTGGCAAGGATATGGAGAAATTGGAACCCTTGTACATTACTGGTGGGAATGTGAAATGGTACAGCTGCTGTGGAAAACAGTATGGCAGCTCCTCGAAAATTCAAAAATAGAATTACGACATGATCCAGCAAGTCTACTTCTGGATACATACCAAAGAAATGAACGCATATATGTATACACACATCCATAACCAAAAGGTAGAAGCAACCCAAATGTCTACTGATGGATGAGTGGATAAACAAAATGTGGTATGTACATATAACAGAATAGTACTCATCCTTAAAACGGAAGGAAATTCTAACACATACTATAACATGGATGAACTTCGAAAACATTATGCTAAGTTAAATAAGCCAGTCACAAAATGACAAATATTGTATGATTCCACACACGTGAGGTATCTAGGATAGTCAAATTCATAGTGCCAGAAAGTAGAGTAGTCGTTTCTAGGAGCTTGGGGCGATGGAGAATGAAGAGTTAGTGTTCAATGGGTAGAGAGTTTCAGTTGGGGAAGATGAAAAAGTTCTGGAGATGGATGGTAGTGATGGATGCACAACTATGTGAATGTACTTACTGCCAATGAATTGCACACTTAAAAATGGTTAAAATGGTAAATTTTATGTTATGTATATGTTACCACAATGAAAATCCTGGTCTAGGTAGTCTTCTTCCACCTTTTATCTGGGTCCCACATCATCTCATCTATGATATGCTTGCCAAAATTCATAATCCGAAGCCAATCACAAAGAAATGTCAAACCAACCCCAAATGAGGGACATTCAACATTTGTCCAGTTCAATAAATTAGCCATTTTGCACAGTAGCCATTTCCTACAAATTAAATAAAATGTAAAACTCAGTTCCTCAGCCCCACTAGCTACATTTCAAATGCCAATTTTGTATGGCTAATAGCTGTCATGTTGTACAGCACAGATACTGTGCGTTTCTATCACTAGTGATCCACACAATAACTCTCCAAAAATGTCAAGGCCATGGAAAGACAGGGAGAGACTGAGGAACTATTCCTGATTAAACAAGAATAAAGAGACGTAACAACTGAAAGCAATGTGGGATCCTGAATCAGACCCCAAAACAGAAAAAAAAGGGGCACCTGGGTAGCCAGAGCGTCCGACTTTGGCTCAGATCATCTCACAGTGTGTGGGTTCGAGCCCCACGTCGGGCTCTGTGCTGATAGCTCAGAGCCTAGAGCCTGGTTCAGATTCTGTGTATCCCTGTCTCTGCCCCTCCCCTGCTTGTGCTCTGTCTCAAAAATAAATAAATAAACATTAAAAAAAAGAAAAAAGGACATTGGTGGGATAACTGAGGACATTTGACTAAGGCTTGGATTAGTTAGTAATATTCTATCTGTGTTAAATTTCTGGTTTTCATCATCGTACTGTGGCTATGTAAGATGTAAATATTTTATTATTTTTGCAACTGTTTTGTAAGTCTGAAATTATTTCAAAATGAAAAAATTTTAAATGAAATAAAATTTAAAATCATTTAGACCCTATCTGGCTATTTATATCAATTTTCTCTTACTGTTGACTGCATTCTGCCCTATTTCATGAGTAGAGTTCTTTTTTTTTTTAAGTTTTTATTTAAATTCCAGTTCATTAACATACAGTGTTATATTAGCTTCAGGTGTACAATGTAGTGATTCAACACTTCTATACATTACTCAGTACTGTAAGTATGAGTAATAAGTGTGCTCTTAATCCCCATTACCTATATCACCCGTCCCCCCCCTCCCTCTGGTAACCAGCAATTTGTTCTCTATAGTTAAAAGTCTGTTTCTAGGTTCCTCTCTCTCTCTCTCTCTCTCTCTCTCTCTCTCTCTCTCTTTCTCCATGAGTAGTTTATTGATCACTGTCTATTTATTAGTGGAAGGGCAAGAGAGTGATCTATATCCCAGGTACCACCCCCCTCCAGTGAGGGCCTTTGGAGTACTCCTCCCCTTTAAAGCTCATAACCTAACAGGTGGCCAAGTCCCCAGGCCAGTGCTCCAAGGAGGGCTTGGAGTGACTCACATGTGATGATTCAGCAACCACCAGCTCACGTTTCCCCCCAGAGAGCCCAGTCAGACCCAGAGAATAGTGACCGAGGGCCCCCAAAACAGAAATGTTCTGATGTCTGAGTCCCTTCAGGGAACTCTCCAAGACTGAAAAATAAAGTATAAACCCTGCCTTTACAACCTTGTTTCAGATAAGTTTTTAAACTGTTATTATTTAAACTATTTTATTTTTCACACTGCCAATTTCATTACCAAAAAATTAATTTATTTTCAGTAAAGCTGGAGGAAAATTATATGCTTGTGTACATGATATGGGGAAAACCAGAAATGCCTGATGAAGAAAACCAAAATCTGTACTCATAAGGCTACTACTCAAGAAAAATTGCTAGCGACACTCTGGTGTCTTTTCTTCTAGTATTTTCTTTTCTAAAATAATGGGCCTCTGAGTCCTCTGGCTTCCAGAGGAAGCCTTGACCAACCACATGAGATCTCTGGACATAACAGGGTCTGGTAGGAGCTCACCTTACCTCTCAGTGGTCTCAGAAGAGAGCTTGGTCCATGTCAGCTTGTGAGTCAGTCCCTCCTGCAGGGGGCTCCTCCAGGCCTTAGCCCCCCATGGTCAGCACGGCCTCCTCACCAGCCTCAGGGCATTGTGTTGCTGGTCACCTGCCACTCAGGGACTGCTGTCTCACCCTTCCTTCTGAGAACCACTGACGTAAGCTGCTTGGCAACAGACATTTACTGAAATTTGTGGGAAAACAAGCAAATACACAGGCAGGACACAGCTTCCAAGTTGCCAGAGTTCCTAAAATTCACAGGCCTCCCGCAATACAGGAGCCTTCCCCCTGACCACATCCCTCCATGGCTCCAGCTTCCTGCCACACAGCTGGTGCCTTGCTTGCTTTCAGCCCCTTTTGCGGTCTCCTGTCATAGGGTCCCTCCCCTAGGATCTGGAACTCAGTGCAGAAAACAGAAACCGCTGTAGTTATTTTGTGCATGAAGGGTTTTTTGTTTGTTTGTTTTTGAGAGAGAGAGAGAGAGAGAGAGCAGAGAAGGGGCAGAGAGAGAGGGAGACACAGAATCCAAAGCAGGCTCCAGGCTCTGAGCTGGCAGCACAGAGCCCGACACGAGGCTCGAACCCATGAACCATGAGATCATGACCTGAGCCAAAATCAGATGCTTAACTGACTGAGCCACCCAGGTGCCCCAAGGGTCTTGTTTCTTGAAACATAATTTACCTTCTGTGAAATGTATCAATCTTAAATGTGCCACGTGATTAATTTTTATCTAAGTAAATACCTGTGTAACCAGCATCTGGATCAAAATCTACAATATTTCCATTTCTCCAGAAAGTTCCCTTGTACTCCTTTATCAATCTTAACCCCAGTCCATTACTGGATCAAAATCTACAATATTTCCATTTCTCCAGAAAGTTCCCATGTACTCCTTTACCAATCTTAACCCCAGTCCATTATTCTGATTCCATCACCATAGTTATTTTGCCTGTTCCTGAATTTAATACAAATGAAATCAAATAATACATGCTGTTTGGTGTCTGGCATCTTTCACCCTTTTTTTTTTTTTTTTTTTTTTTTGCTATTAGCTTAGTTTCTCTTTTGTGTTGCAGTCTCTCCCCTGTCTGGTGAACTTTGTTTGCATTAAGAATGAGGCAGTAAAAAGCACTGGGGAAGTTCACTGCACATCCACTGGTTGGCTTCCTTTTGGGGCAGCCAGATGCAGACTGGCCTGTAGAGGAGGCCCTATAGGCCAGAACACAAGGGGTTCATGTATGGGGCTATTCTGTTTCTTTAGAGCATGGGTGCTTAACCTAGTTCAGGCCAATGATCCCTTGGATTGTCTGGTAAAGTTCAGAGTTCAGAATAGTGTTTTTAAAGGAATTAAAGATACACAGGATTACCCCCCCCCAAAAAAAATCCCAATTATATTAAAATACAATCATTAAACTATTAAACAAATGTTTAAGTAGCATTATGCATAAATGATAATCTGAGGTATCTTTACTGTGATATGAAAACACCCATAATTTCTTTTAGTGACCAACTCTTAGATTCTGCTAATGTCATTGTCGCCGGTGGCCAACATTTAAAAAGGAAGAAAACTACAAAAGGCAACTTCGTAATTGGGGGGTGATGGATATGTTCATTATCTTGACTGTGATAATGGTTTCATAGGTACATACCTATGTCAAATCTCATCAAATTGTACACTTTAAAATACGTGTACTGGTTGGGAAATTAAGAATCCTGTCAACAGCAAGACCCCTGGACACCCACACAGAGGAGAGAAAATACCATTACTGAAAAGGCAGTGAGCTCACACACATGCAGGTATATCACGAGACACTACAAAGCCTAGGAAGCAGTTCACACCATTTATACTTAAATTGTATACACTTAAATATTCTCTCCTCCCCTTAGGAGACAGATGAATAAACTGGAAGTTTCCTGTCCCCCTTTTAAGAGACTCCTGAATTGCTCTTAGAGCTCCACAAACAGAGTTGTAAGACCAGAAGGCCTGCATTGTAAAATCCAGCTCAGGTTATTGAATTCCTGACCAATGGTCAGGCCTCTGATATTTTTTAAGGTGACATCCTAAGGTGAGGAGAGAAGCAGCTACCTCCCTGTTATTAAACAAAAAAATTGTATTTATTTATCCTTGCGGCAGCTCATGGTATGCCATTTGTACCTGATACAACTGCAAACATCTTCAAAAAAAAGGGGGGGATATTAATTTCAGTTAGTGATTAGTGAAAAAGATGTAATTTTTCCCCACCCAAGTCTGCATCATCCCCTGAATTCTATCTATGGATCCTTTGCAGGTCTGTGGTTTCCAGGTCCCATAATTGTCCCAATGGTGCCCTGACAGTAACAATGTTTCTCCTGACTCAGGGTCTAGCCTGTGGCCACCACTGCCTTGGGGTGTCATGTTTCTGTGGTCTCCTTTCATCTAAAGCAGTTCCTCAGCCTTTCGCTGCCTTGATGGTTTTCAAGAGCACAGGCCACAATTTCCTTCCCTTTGGGTTTGGCTAAAGTTTCCTCCTGATCAGATTCAGGTTAAGCATTCTTGACACTCAGATGTGTTGTGTCCTTCCTGCAATCAGGGAGGCACAGCATGATCCCATCATGGGGGATGTTCACTTTGATCACTTGATAAAGGGGGCACCTCCAGGTCTCTCCACTGTAATTTACTATTTCCCCATTTTTAATTAGTAAGTAATCCATAGAAAGGCTCTTCGAGGCTACATAAAAATCTTGCCCTCACCAACCTTTCACTCACTAGTTGTGGTGTCTCGTAGGCACCTTTGTGTGGATCCACTCTAACCCTAATTACATCTAACCCTAGGCATTTTATGTTGGTCTTTATCCTGAATGGGTCATGTCTTCCACTGTGTTTACTAACTCCTCGTCCAAAGACATAGGAAACTTACCGATTTTGCTCATCAGTTTTGTCACCTTAGAACCTCTCCGAGTCAGGAGAGGCTCCTCTCTTGGCCAGAACTGACTTCATTTTCATCACATGAGTACTACAGGAACACATGAGCCAGAAACCTGTCAAAGGGTTTTAATGTCTTTTACTCTTGATCAAGTGTCCACACCAAGCAATGCCCAGAGAGTAAACACTGTGCTGCCAGCTCCAGCTTCAGGCAGAGCCTTTGCTGGGCCAAAGACTTCTGGACCCTCAAGTTGCCATGGCCTGCATAATCAGGGTGGACATAGAAGGTATTGCTCTGACTACTGCTAGGCTTCATAAACTCAAGAGATTATTTCAGAGAGAGGAGGAGTTCTAACCACTTTTTTACTCACCATTCCTAGGGGCAGAAATCACAGGCCTATGCTAACACCCAATCATAATACTAACCAAAGAGAAAGATCATTCCCTTTCATTAACAGCAGTGTAGAAGGCAAGCCAGCAGAAGTTCTGAACACAGGGGGCCTGTAGCAGGAAACTTGCGAATTTTACACCATTGGTTTCTTTGCTGTAACAAGTAGCTTATCATTTGGGAGAGGGACATGTGATCTTGGGCCTACCATCCTTGAGAGATAGCAGAGGCAGTCTGCTGTTTCTATCTGCTTTCCCAGGAGAAATAAAAAGTTGTTACATGGTGATGTTGCAGACTCCCTGGCCCCAAGGGTCTCTTATAAACCACCTATTCATTCGTGCATTCATTTAACATATTTTGGGTGCCTGCTATGTGCCAGGTGCTATGTTTAACTAGAAAACAAGAGACACAATGTAAATCCTCCTGGAGGTGTAACCTGATGGGGAAAAAAACATTAAACTAAATAACACACAAATAAGCATATGTGATGGGTGGAGGGAGGCGGAGAAAACGGATAAATTAAAACCGCTGTATCTGCTTCTTAAGGGGAATATATAATTCATGTCTGGAAGAATACATCTTTCTATGATTCCCTCAGCTTGCGGAGATTAGTGGGGAAGGAGGCCTTGCTTGAGAATTTAATCATTTCCTATAAGAGTTTGTGAGTTCAATGCAGAACATTGAAAATGTGGTTTGAGCACCTGGATGGCGTAGTCAGTTAAGCATCCGACTCTCGATCTCCACTCAGGTCATGATCTCGTGGGCTTGTGAGTTCGAGTCCCACATTGGGCTCTGCATTGATGGTGCGGAGTCTGCTTGAGATTTTGTCTCTTCTTCTCTCTGCCCTTTCCCCGCTTGTGCTCTCTCATTCTCTCTCAAAATAAATAAATAACAGAAAGGAAGGAAGGAAGGAAGGAAGGAAGGAAGGAAGGAAGGAAGGAAGGAAGGAA
>NW_024412427.1:17036276-17072220 GCF_014898765.1 Herpailurus yagouaroundi | reverse complement strand
GAAGGAAGGAAGGAAGGAAGGAAGGAAGGAAGGAAGGAAGGAAGGAAATATGCTTTGAGTTGCTGCAGATGGAACCCCAGAACAGTCTTTTTCTTTCTCTTTTTTAAGTGGGCACAGATATACTATCAACAGGTAGGCTGGAACCAAGCTGGGTGGGCAATGAGGCCTTACACTGCTCAGTATGAACAGGACAGGGGGGAATGAACAGGAATAAAACAAGGCTGCTAAGAACAGAGAGTACAGGAGGAAGCATGGGGAGGCACTGCTTAATGGATGCACTTTCTGTTTCACATGAAGAAAACATGCTGGAACAGATACAATACTGTGAATGTACTTACTGCCACTAAATTGTACACTTAAAAATAGCTAAAATGGTCAATTTTATGTTATATATACTTTACAATAAAAAGGAGAAAAACAATTTTTAATAAAAAGATAAGAAAGAAGGGAGCAGCCTGAAAGCTGATGGGTGGCTGAGGCTCCAGAAGGAACTGAGAGTAAGAACATCCCTTTAGGGAGAATGGTCTAGAGACTCAGAGAACAGAAATGTCTGACAATCAATCTTAAGTTTTTTTCTCTGTTCTTTAGGATAACTCCTCTCTATCCCTCTAACCTTTAGTTAAAGTTTGCTACCACCCAAATGCCTGATTCTGGGGCATCAAGGGAAAGAGCATGTATTCGGAGTCTGGGCAGACACAGCACGACAGGGAGAAGAGAGGAGCCGCATGTCTTGAGACCCAAGGGAGCCTGACAACACCACAGAAGCCAAGAAGCCAAGAAGTGATGCCTCAGAGACACATATGATGTGCTCAGTGTTCAGTGTCCCCCTGCAGGTGGGATGAGGGCTCGACCAACTGCCACTGCAATACTAAGGGGATGCACCAACTCCACAGAATGGAGGACCTGGAACCATCCAGAAGGCAGAGGTCTGAGTCACACAGGTGAGCCTCAGGGACTTCATAGCCTGCAAGCTCTCTCCTAGGTTAAGCTAAACTGGGTCCAGTGGAGCCTCTGCACTGCCGTTCCTACTGGAAAATACGAGATACATCTTGAGAAAGTCATTTTCCTTTTCTGATGCTTTCAGGGATCTGCCATGTTACAAAGATTAGGTAGTGAAAGGATGGGTGAAACAGATAAAGGGAATTAAGAGATACAAACTTCCAGTATAAAATATGTAAATCACAGAGATGAAAAATACAGATAGGGCATATAGCCAGTAATACTGTAGTAACGTCGTATGGTGACAGATGGGATCTACACTTATGGGGACCAATGCATAATGTACAGAATTGTTGACTCAATCTGTTGTACACCTGCAGCTAATATAACATTGTATGTCAATCATACTTCAACAATAATGATTTTTAAAAAGGATTAGGGAGAAAAAACATAGCCATGGATAACAGGAAAAGGAGAGCCAACTAGTGTTTCACTGGAATCCCTGAAGAGAACAAAACCAATGAAATACAATAACTATTAAAGATATAACTTAGGGACTCCTGGCTGGCTCAGTCGGTGCAGCATGCAACTCTTGATCTCAGGACTGTGAGTTCCAGCCCCATGTTGGGTGCAGAGATTACTGAAAAATAAAAACCTTAAAAAAAAAAAAAAGATATAATTCAGGGAAATGTTTCTGAAATAAGAATTTAAATCTACATTTGAACAAAAAACACACCATGTTTACACTACAAAATATATTCTAGTAATATTACTGGAAAATAAAGAATCTTTGGGGCACCCAGACCAAAAAGGTAAGTATACAGGTACCAAATTATTATTATTTTTTTGAACATACAAGAACTCAGGAATATTGTTCTTACATGGTCATGTAAAAATAGGGAATCAGGGGCGCCTGGGTGGCTTGGTGGGTTAAGTGTCCAACTTCGGCTCAGGTCATGATCTCACGGTCTGTGAGTTTGAGCCCCGCGTCGGGCTCTGTGCTGACAGCTCAGAGCCTGGAGCCTGTTTCCGATTCTGTGTCTCCCTCTCTCTCTGCCCCTCCCCTGTTCATGCTCTGTCTCTCTCTGTCTCAAAAATAAATAAACGTTAAAAAAAAAATTTTTTTTTAAGAAATAGGGAATCAAAGAGGAAAGAAATTACACTGCAGGTTTTCCAGAAAATATCATTAGAGAAAACACCACATGTCAGCACCTACGGGATATAGCTTAAACAGTTGTCAGAGGAAAATTCTTAACTTAAAACACAAATACCAATTTTTTTTTAAACCTGAAAACAAAAGAATTAAAACAAAACCCTTAAAGAGTTATAGATAACAGAAGGAAATGAAAACAGAAGGAAGGACTTAATAAAAATGGCAGAAATTAATGAGTTAGTGCTTTTGCAAGTTTAATGACGGGTACTCAGATTATGATTCTAACCACCATTTTATAAATGTGAGATATTTCACAGTAATTCTTAGATCTGTTAAATGAACTATAACATACTCATATAATGAATAAAGAATAAAAAGAACAAGGGGCACCTGGATGGCTCAGTTGGTTAATGTCCAACTATTGATTTTGGCTTAGGTCATGGTCTCACTGTTTGTGAGATCGAGCCTCGCATCAGTGCACAGCCTGCTTGGGGTTCTCTCTCCCTCTCTCTCTCTTTGCCCCTCCCCCTCTTTCTATTTCTCTCAATAAATAAACAAACTTAAAAAAAGAATAAGAATCCTATGTACTGCTATGAAAAGATCTCCAGGCAACACTGTTAAGTGAAACAAGCAAGTGCAGAACCCTATATCAAGCTGGCCTATAGTGTAAGAAAACAATGCAGGCAGGAAGTGGAATAAGAACCCAAGTTCGTATTTGCTTGTATTTGTATAAGAGAGATAGATATGTAGAAAATATAGAAAGCTATTACCCTCTGGGATAGTGGGAGGAACAGAATGGATGGGACAGAGGTGGGAGCAAGTTTTTCAGTGAAAATTTTTTTATCATTCTGACTTCTAAACCATGTTACCTATTTGGACAATAAAATTTAATTAAAAAATTCAAGGCTGGCCCAGATGGGTTCACTGGTAATTCTACCAAACATTTAAGAAAGAAAATATACCAATTCTCTCAAATCTCTTCCAGAAAACGGAAGGAGGGGGAACAGTTCCTAACTCATTCTATGAGGCAATATTACCCCAATACCAAAATCAGACAAAGATATTATAAGAGAACTACAGGCCAATATTGCTCATGAACATAGAGGTAAAATATTAGCAAATAGAACCCAACAATGTATAAAAAGAATTATACAACATGACCAAGTGGGATTTATCCCAGGTATGCAAGGCTGGTTCAACATTTGAAAATTAGTTAATGTAATCAATCCATCAGACTAAAGAAGAAAAGTCATATGGCCATAAAAAGATACAGAAAAAGCATTTGACAAAATCTAACATCCATTCATGATTAAAAAAAAAAAAAACCTCCCAGCAAACTAGGAATAGAGAGGAGCTTCCTCAACTTAACACAGAATATCTACAAAAATCTATAGCCAACATCATAGTCAATGGCAAGAAACTAGAAGCTTCCCCACTGAGATCAAGAACAAAGATGTCCCATCTCACCACTGCTTTTCAACACTGTATTGGAAGTGCGATTCATTAAGATAAGAAAAGGAAATAAAAACTATATATGTGGAAGGAAGAAATAAAACTACACCTGTACACAGATGACATGACTGCCTCTGTAGAAAATCTGAAAGAATCAGAAAGAAAAAACTGTTGGGGTTGGGGAATGGCTCCTGGGTGCCTCAGTCAATTAAGCCTCCAACAGTTGGTTTCAGCTCAGGTCACAATCTCACAGTTAGTGAGATTGAGCCCTGAGCTGGACTAGGCTCCTTGCTGACAGTGTGGAGCCTGCTTGGGATTCTCTCTCTCCCTCTCTCTCTGCACCCTCCCCCCCCCCCCGCCAAAATAAATAAATAAACTTAAAAAAAAAAGAAGAAAAACCTGTTGGAACTAACAAATGATCACAGCAAGGTTGCAGGATATAAGTTAATGTTCAAAAGTCATTCCCTCTCCTCTATACCAACAATGAACAAATGGAATTTGAAATTAAAAATATATTGCCATTTATACAGGTACCATTAACATCCCCAAAATGAAACTTAGGTACAAGTATAACAAAATATGTACAAGATTTGTTATGAGGAAAACCATAAAACTCTGATGAAAGAAATAAAAGGAGAACAAAGTAAGTGCATATTCCGTTTGTGGATGGGAAGACTCGATATTGTCAAAATATCAGTTCTTCCCAATGTGATCTATTTGATCTACATATTCAGTGCAATCCCAATTAAATTCCCAACAAGTCATTTTGTGGATTTGAAAAACTGATTCTAAAGTTTATATGGAAAGGCAAAAGACTGAGATTAGCCAACTCATTATTTTTTTAAATACTTTTATTTTTTTGTTATTTATTTTTGAGAGAGAGAGAGCATAGGATGGGCAGAGAGAGCGAGACTGAGGATCCAAAGTGGGCTCAGTGCTGACAGCAGAGTCAGATGTGGGGCTCAAATTTATGAACCATGAGATCACGACTTGAGCTGAAGTCAGGATGCTTAACTGACTGAGCCACCCAGGTACCCCTAGCCAACTCATTATTGAAGAACAAAGCTGGAGGACTGACACTATCTGCCTTGAAGACTTACTACTATCTAAAGCAACAGTAATCAAGACAGTGTGGTACTGACAATAAAGAATAAAGAAATTTTTTTCCAGTTTTTTTTTTTTTTAACGTTTACTTATTTGAGATGGAGAGTGCATGCATGCACACACACAAATAGGGGAGGGACAGAGTGGGAGAGAGAGAATCCCAAGAAGGCCGACTTGGGGCTCACGAACCATGAGATCATGACCTAAGTTGAAACCAAGTGTCAGGTGCTTAACAGACGGAGCCCCCAATTGAATCATCTTAAACCACCACAAGGAGCTGCTGGTTAAAGACTCATAACAGGAGTTTGGTGCCCCACCCATATCCTTTTGGGTTTGACCATCATGCAGCCAGGCCCAGCACCACAATGCCTTTTTCTGGGGGCAGAAAGAGCCAGGTAATTTGTCTTAAGACCAACTCAAAACCACTGACTGAAGAGAATGGCAAACATTCTTAGTCCCTCGCCCTTGAAGCAAGGTCACTCAAAAGTGACTGTTGTGTTACAGGCCCCCAGAGACACTAAGCTCCTGACCCACCCTTGATAATGTACCTGTATGGGCTGCCTTCCCTTCCAGTACTTCCTGGAATCACCTCCCATGTAAGCAACTTGTAACTAATCCTCTAATCCTCGTCTCAGGCTCTGTTTCTCAGCGATCCACACCAACCTGCCACATTTTGGTACAGAAAACAAGTACTACCACCCAAAGGAGGCACATAAGGCGACAGGGGTGATATGGGGCACAAGAGCTGGAGACCTCCCAAGATGCTTCTTGGGGGCATCTTTGATCATGAAAGCTCAGATACCCAGCTCAGTGCCAAAGAGACATGTACTCATAAGAGCAAATATACATTATCCAAACTTACAGAAACAAAGAATGAAATCACACAATCAGTGCTTTTAATTCAAAACAAGAAAGACAACTTCATCCTGGCTAGACTTCTTGCACCCATCTGATGGTATCTTCTCTCCCTGAAGACAAAGGAAACCTAGCATTATCTTGAGGTTGCCTGGTGGGCAAGGGATGGGCCCAGAGAGCTACAGAATCCCCCTGCTGAATGAACGACAGACACATTTGTGAACTGTGGTGGGGCTGGACACTGAGCAGGTCCTCACTGACAAAATCCTTGTTGATAATGTTGCCTAAGTGGGTGCAAATACAGCAACCAGCTCCCCCACCCTGGGAGTCTCAGGTTCCTTTTGCACTGTGAGGACTGTGGGTTTAGAAGGAGAAAGTGGGCTGAGTTCCACTCCTCATGCTCCAACACTAGCAACTGGTGGACTGTTTTGGGGGCTGGCTGCCGGGGATGGGAGAAACTGGGGTCAAGGACAGGTGAGACTGGTCCACTATGCAGTCTAAATGAGTCACATGGCAGCTCCAGGCACAGAATGTTCTGGGATTCCTCCTCACCACCCTTTGCCCAGCCCTCTTTTCTGCCAGCTTGTCCCGTCCACTTGTCCTGGATGTGGTAGCACAGCAGAGCTGGGAGCAGGCTGGGAAGGAGGCCAATGCCAAGATTCACCTGGCTGTGTGTCCATCCATCCCTGTCCTCCCTCCCTGCCCCTCAGGAAGCCCCATCCCAGTGAGGGGTCAGCGGGGCCAGGAAGCACTGAGTTCCTTCTCCAGACCCTGGACAAACTGGTCATTGAGGAAGAGCAGTTGACCATGGGGCAGGAAGCGGGCAAGGATGCCCTCGATGCGATCAGCCCTAAGCAAGAGGTTGGTGCTGGGGGTAAGCAGCCGGAGGTGATCCAGAAGGAGGCGTGCCAGCAGCCGGAGTGTGCTCTCAGCCAGCAGCAGGTTCTCATGGGCATCCAGCACCAGGGCGAAGCCTAATGAGAGCACACCCAGCCACACCACTGTCCGAGGCTCCTGGAAAGGGTCCCCTGCTGCCAGGCGGAAGGCCCCATGTGGGGCCTCATGCAGGGGCACTGGCTCATCTGAGGACTGAAGCTGCAGGTCCACGGAGGTCCGGCCAGATGCCTGCTGCTGAAGCTGGCACATGGATTCCACCTGCCTGGGAAGAGTGGGTGGGTCACTGATTTCTGTCATCCTCATGACCACCCCTAAAACTGAGAGGTGCTATTAACTCCATATCTCAGATGTAGAAACTTAGCCCCAGAGAGACTAAATGACCTGCCCAGGACCACAGAGCAGGAAGCATGAGCCTTGACAGGAATCCAGGCTCCCATCTCCAGGCCCTGAACCATTTCACTCCATGTGTTCAAGAGAAGGCAGGTTTTGAACACAGCTCTTTGAGCCAGGAAAGGGCACCAGGGGAAAAAGATCCTGCCACCACTAGCTTCACAGAGGCTTCCTGAACATAAAGAAACGCAAACCATGAGAAATGAAGAAATGCAACTGGCCTGTCCAACCTCTCCACCACCATCCTGCAACCCTTTCCAAATAAAAAAGAAAGACCGTCCACTTGGCCACTCAGGTTTTTGAAATCTCTCTCTGATCCCTCCTGAATCACTTTCTAATTTGGGCCATGCACAGGCTGGTTTTAAAGGCATTTAATTTTCTGTGCTACAGGAGGGGGGTGGAGGCCCAGAGGAACAAGGGGATGGCAAGAGGCTAACACAGGACTGCCCATTCGAGAATGTTAATCCCCGGACACAAAAGGCAGAGAGGTCAAGAGATTCTGGCACCGGCTGGCTCCATCTGGGTCTGGGATGGGAAGGTCCAAGGCCAGCCACTACATCTGGAACAGTATTTCCCACACACTGCTCTTTCAGTGGCTTTCAGGAGGCTCTGGGCTCAGCATTCCCATGTATGACATTCTCACTCCTCCTTAGGGATTCATAAAACCTACAGGCATACTAATGGCCCTGAGAAGTCCTGCACTGCAAAGCATGTTCCAGGATCTGCCTGCCTACACCCAAATCCCAGCTCTGCCATGTTCTAGTTACATAACCTTGGGCAGGTTAAGTTCCTTAAAGTCTCTGTACCTCAGTTTATTCACCTGCAAGGTAGGGGTAATAACTGTATCTATCTCAATAGACAGTTACAAGGATTAATGAGTCCATATACATGAAATGCTCAGAACATAAACTCTTAGCACATATGTACAGGCTCAATAAATGCTAACTATAATAGTTAACGATGATGACCGTCCTGTTATTATTTCTTTAACCCCTTTTCACATAACGCTTGTGAACAACAATTGTGGACAGCTCATGGAAACACTACTCTAAAACTCTGTCTCTGCTTCTTAGTCTGATTCTCTGTACCCCGCAGAAAACCTATCATTATCAGGCATGTGTTCAGTGAAGGCCCATATGTTACCTGGCCACAGCCAAAATCTGCTCCTTTCGAAGGAGCCTGTCCCTCTCAGCACCATGTGGCCGTGGGTCATCAGGTGAATTCTCGGCACCAAAGACGCAGGAGTAGAGCACTCGGCAAAGGCCCGTGTCCTGGGCCTGCGGAGCCCGCAAGTTGTGGATGAGGAAGGCGTGGACCATAGCTCCAGGGCAGGCACTACAGGGAAGCCAGAGACCTCAGTGAGATGGGTGTTAAAGTCACAGGGCAGCCACAAGGCAGCATGTCCAGAGGCTGCTGTGGCTGGACAATGGTGCTCCTCAGCCACCCAAGACACACTCCCCGCCTCGCCATAATGGTGTCTGGTCAGCAGCACTTCTGCCCACAACAAAGTCAATGGTGAAGAAATCTCAACTGCTTCTCTGCCTTTTGGCTAAGGTTAAGTGAAGAAATCTCAGACAACCCCAAACCTACAAAACTACAAAACAAATGGCCAGGAATCTTCAAAAAGTGTCATGAGAGACAACAGAAGCTGGGGAGCACTGCTCCAGACTGAAAGAGACTAAAGAGAGGAGACCAGCTGAACGCTGCCTGTGTGTGGGATGTGTGTGGGGGATCCCCAGCCAAGAAAAGGGTAGTTTCAACGTACAGCACTAGTAGGGCAACTGGAAACATTCTAGATAATAGTCTTGACCAATGTTACCTAATTTTGAATGTGGGAGAATGTTCTCGTTTTTAGAAAATACACACTGACATACCTCTAAACATTGAGCTAAAATGGCATCGTATCTGCAGCTAACTTAATTATCAAAGGGTATGAGATAGCTCTTTATAAGAAACTCTTGAAATTTTCTGTAAGTTTCAGATTACTTAAAAATAAAGACTACTAAGTAATGATACTAATAATAAGGGTGTCTGGCTGGTTTAGTGGCCAGCCAGGGATGGAAAGGCAGCGGGTACACAGTAAACAAATATCTGTTATCTGTGATTAAGGGTAAATAGATCGTCAGTTTAGACTGGTCAAGCAGGAAGGTTCGCGAAGGCGCTCTGAGAGCGGGAGCCAGCTGACCTGGCGCTGACCTCCGGTGACCCTCCAGCGGCAAGAAGAGCGCGTCATCAGCCTCCGCCACCGCGTCCCCCCTGCCCACAAATGGTAGCGACAAAAACTCTCACGTCACTGCCTCGCGCAACCCTGTGGCGCAGGGCATTAGGGGGGTTGTAGTTTCTTGCTCCAGTCAGACGGACCTAAGCCAGGCACCCCGCCCTGAGTGTGCTGTTCCTGAGCCCCGGGGCCGCTGTCCTCCAGGCGTCGTACTCACCCTTCCTTCCCTGCCTGTGGACTTCTGCTAACAGGCCGCAGGACCCGGCAGTGGGGGAGTAATGGCGGCTGCGAAGCCCCTGGGCGCTTGCGCACGCCGGTCGCGAGAGCGCGCACGAGGTGACGCGCGCAAGGTGGGCGGGGCCCGCGCGCCCGAAGTGCTGCTTCGGGAGTGGGGAGGGGCGGTGTTCTGACACCCGGCCCCCCGGCGAGGGCAGCTTTCACCCTCCGATCAAAGACCCCTTGCTTCGAGCTCCCAGCAAGGCCCAGGCCCATTATTTCCAGACAGGGTATGGGTGTTCCTACTCGGAGCCCCTGGACCAGCCCAGCCCCAGGCCACAGCCCCCCTCGACCGCGAGAGGGCGCAGCGACCCGGCATGTGAACCTTCCGGGAAAGGCCGGGCGGCCGCGTAGTTGCGAGCAGGAGGGGTTCGGACCCCGAGGTCCCTGCGAGCCTTCTGAGGCTCGTGGGGCCTAAAGGTGCGGGACTTGTTCTCAAACTGGCCATTATGCGTGGGAGTCAGTGGGGTGCCTGTTAAAATGCAGGTTCCTGGGCTTCACTTTTGGAAATTGTGACTTCAGGACGAAGATGCATATTTAGGCATTTCTTCGGGGAGGGTTTAGGGTTGTGGGTTCCTGAGGTGGGTTAAGGCCAGGGTTCGGTTTCGAGTAGAATGATTCAAATTTATCCCTGCCCCCCCCCCCATCCCCCTAGCCCACCCCTGTCACAAGCTGTGTGTTCCTGGCAGGTGAGTCACTTCGTTGGACCCCAGTGAAGGGTTTAGTAGGCTGACCAGTTTTTCCTTTCGTACTTCCACCTCTAACAAGTTGACCCCTCTTTGAGGGAGGCTGTCAAAGGTATAGTGAGGAGATTTATTCTTTCAACCTAAAAGGGGCCTGGCAGGCCATCTGCCTCCAGCCCCAATTAGAGACTCAGCCCAGAGGTGTTTGGGGCCCGGCAAGGTCTATCCTGAGCCTCACTGCCTACCCTGGGCATCCCCACACACGCATGTACACTTTTGCCTTATTAGCAAGTGAACCACTCAAGCCTCCCAGTGTTCTGTTCCTCAGAGCTTCCACACTGGCTGTTCCCTCGGCCCGGAATGCCCTTTCCTCCCCCCTTTTTTCCCCTTCAAAATGTGCTCAGACCAAAACCTAGGGGAAACTTTCTTGCCTGGACTGCCCGTTAGCGTTCAGCTACTCTCTTTGCACCCATGGCTGAGGGTCTGCCTGTGGTGGTGATGTCTCCCATGGGGTATACACAGGCCATGGCACACATGTTCCCTCCCCAGGGCCATGCACAAAGTAGGCCTGGAGCCGACAAGAACACACTCCTTGGTGACTGAAGACATGAAGAGCCGGGGAGTCAAGGTGGGGACCCTGGAGCCAGTCCGCTCCAAGGGCAAGGCATGCAATGGCTACAGGACCTGGGCAGGGCGGCATTGAAGGAAGGCTACAGGAGATGGGCAGGGTCTGACTAGGGCATAGGGGCATTTTGAACACGTACAACATATATTTGTGGATGGAGGGGCAGGCCCAGAGACCGTGTGAGAACTCAGTCACAAGACTGGGGTCATGTTGGCTCAGTTCCTGGTTGCTGGTCCCTATCACGCTCAGCCAGGACCCATGTCTGCCAGCTGATTACAGCAGAGACCTGGCCAAGGGCTGTGGTTGCTTGGGGCCACCTGGCATCTGGAATACAGTATTCCAGACTCTGTCCGTTCCTTTTTTAAAAATTATTTTTAAATTTATTTTTTTTTTCTTTTTAGAAAGCCCAAATGGGGGAGAGGGGCAGAGGGAGAAAGAGAATCCTAAGCAGGCTCCACACACTCAGCATGGAGCCCAATGTGGGGCTCAATCCCACGACCCTGGGATCCTGACCTGAGCTGAAATCAAGAGTCGGACACTCAACCAACTGAGCCACCCAGGCGTCTCTCTGTCCATTCCTTAGGCAGTGAGTCCACTCCCAAGTCCCAGGCCACTGAGGGGCTGGCCTCGCGAGGTATGTGAAGGAGACAGCAGTGAAAATCTAGCCTGAGCCACTACTATGCAGGGCTTTGGAGGACCCAGATGGAGGTAGTGTCTTGACAAGTAGCAGAGCAGACTCAGGTGCCATTCCTGACTCTTTGCAGCCTTCAGCCAGCCTGTGATTTCCAGGTCTAAAGCCATGAGCTGAGGACAGTGAGGCAGGAAGGAGCCTGGGTCCCCCAAGATGCTGCAGAGCCTTCTTGCTGAGTGAGGAGCACACACATTTATTTTGTTAAACAGCTGTGTGGGGTTGCCGTTACATACAGTCTAATTCATGCCTAATTGAGGCAACGTGAAGTGGTCAGGGTGTTGCCTGGCATATAGTAGGCACTCAGTAAATCAATGCATGTTGACAACCCTTAATACAGAGGCAAGATAGGAGAAGGTGTTAGAGAGGTGTTGGTCAGCACTGGAAAGCAAATGGGGTGTTCTGGTCTGATGGGAGGCAGAGGGACGGACAGGCTGACCTTCCAGTGCCTCCTGGAATTATAAAACCAGTCCTCACGACAGAATGGAACAGTCTGAGTGCGGTGGAAGCAACATGCGTTGCATGTTCATGTGTGTGAGCCTTTCATAGTGGTTACCCTACAGGCTGCAGCTGGGCCAGGCATACAATAGGTGCAGATGTGGGTTTGTGGGATATGGAGAGTGTGTGTATGTGTGTGTGTGTGTAAGAGAGAGAGAAACTGAAGAGAGAAGGAAGGAAAGTAAAATAAAGCACTACACAAAAACTAGAGGAGATTGAATGAGGAAGGTGGCTGGATTTAGGGCCTGGCCCACTTGTCTAGATGTGGCTCAGAATCACACCTTCCTATCATTCCCCCTCCCCTCCCGCTGGCTGTGTGCAGAGGTGCCTATCACCCCACTCCCCAGTGGTCTTCTCAGTGGTCCTCTGAACTGGGGTGGGGGGTTGCCTGTACCCTCTTACGTTGGGCCCCTTCCCACACTCCCATCCTCCACTGCTCCCTACCCATGTCAGGGTGAGGCCTACCCCATGGCGGCAGGCAGCCTGGTGCCTGCCTTTTCCAATGCCCCTTGGTGCCTAACACTGTGACGTGTGCTCGGTGACTGATTCTGATTCAACTTGGAAAGCAGTTTCCATTCCACACCTACCCAAGCCGTAGCAGTGTCCTGATCACCAGTGGGCAGCCTGGCTTGGGAAGCTCTGCTGCTTCTCCCAGATGTTAGAACCAACCCCCAGGTCCTGCTTACACATCTCCAGGGACAGAGAACTCACTCCCTGGGGACAGCCCCTTTAGTTTTTGACAGCTGGGAACCCATATTGAAGGTCTTTACAGACCCTGAGTCCTCAGGCCAGACTAGTTGAGCCACCACCTACTTCTGGGTGTGGGGAGGGCAATTGGGTAGAATCTGCCAGCCCCAGGCAGTGGATTTTCCGAATGACTCCCTGATAAGGATGTCTAGCCATTTCTCAAAGAGTAGAATAGCAAACGAAGCAGAAGAAGGGATCTGCTTTTTTGAGAATCCAGGCGGGCTGAGATTAAGTGGATAAGGCTGCTGTAGAATAAAGGGGACCAAATTCAGGCCAGGCTTGTTCTTCCATCCCCCTCCACCTCCCTGGGTCATCTCAGAGATGGCATTGCCCTGTGCGGGCAGCTTTCCACCAGCCACACAGATGGCTTCCTCCTCTGTCTCCACCACATCCCCTTCCACAGCTTCCTAACTGCTACCTGGACTGGTGCTAGTAGGCCACCAGCTTACATACAGCATCTGGGCTTTTCTCCTACAACCCTGGGGCTTGCCCATGTGCAGAAAAGGGACAAAACCCTCAGCCTGGACCCCTTTCTTCTAATTGTTTTCAGGCTCATCCTTTTTACCTGTCTGTTCTTTAATCCTCACACTGGCCCTAAGTAGTAACAGCCATAGCCAACTCTTGGATGGCACTCACTGTAGACAGGTTCTGTTCTGAGTGCTTTACATACACTAACTCATTTGATCCAACCGGCAATCCTTTGAAGGAGGGCATTTACAATCCCCATTTTACAGATGAGGAAATTAAGGCACAGTGAACTCAAGTAACTTTCCTGAGGTTACGTGCTAAGGGAGATGTGCGTGTCCGTAGATTTCAGCCTGCCCCTCCCCCCACCTTGTGTGTCCCCCTTCCTCCCTGTCCCCTCACAGTGGCCCCAGGGCCGACTCAGCCCCTGCTCCAAATTTCAGAAGACCATAGGCCTCCTCCAACTCCAGCCCTGCGTACCTTCTACAACCTAACCCTGGGAGCTCCATCCCACCCTCAGGGAGCCCCAGGCCCCGTGGAAGTAGTCTTGGCTGGGCTCCAGGAGGAGGAGGCCATGTGTGATTCGTCCTTTCAAACAGCCGCGCTTCCTGCAAGGGCTGACAGCCAGAAGGCCCCACGAGGCGGCTGGGACCCGGCCACGTGAGGCTTCCTCCCCTCCGGCTGCCTCAGGCCCCGCTGACTCAGAGCCTGGCAGCCCTCCCAGGGGCGTGTGCTGGTGCAGCTGGGTGGGGCGGAGGCTGCCTAGCGGCACTCGGCTGGCACCCACACCAATTCCTGTGTGGGCTGGGCAGGAATGCTTCTTACCTTCTGTCCCGTAACCAACTGTCTCCTTTGAACAATCGGCTGTGAACAAGTCCACGTCCTCCAGCATTCTCTCAAGGCATGGCTTTCCTGGCTGCAGAACAGCGACTTCCCCGTCATTACTCAACTTCCCTCTCCTGATTGTTTCCAGATTCCATGAGACCGTGGACCTCCTTGTCTAAACATCCCTCCTTTCTGTACTAACAGTTTCATTGCCTCTGGAAAGTGGGCGCCTATGTGTTCGATTCCAGATACGAAGACTTTTTAGAAATCCCAAGTTTTCTAGACGGCTGTAAGCTGTCGTCAATGGATGGGCTCAAGCCAATGACGTACAGCCAACTGACTCTGAGGAGTCACTTTAACTTTTTGGAGAATCTGACTTGAGGAAGAAATTAAGACCAATATTTCAATGTAGGAAAGTCAGAAAACAGGCTGGGCTCATAATGCTTGAGCCTTGCTGCTGCCACACCACAACGTGTAGGTCCAGCACTTAACAGAGCTCTTTGCTATGTACAACGGTCACGTTTTCTGGTTAAGAGAGAAAAATTAAAATTTACCAATTGTGATGAGCATACGGGGCAGCAGAATTCTCACTCTGCTGGTAGAAAACGCTAAAGCTGAGCAAACACACTATGACCCGGCATTTCCACTCCTGGGGATATTGCCAGTACCATTTGAAATCACCTCAAATAATCCATCAAGGGCAGAATGAAAATGTTCTATACCTGATTGTGATGGTGGTTACACACTGTCTGCATTTGTCAAAACTCACAGACTTGTACACTCAAATGGGTGAATTTGATATATATAAATTATATCTTCACTTTTATTTTATATATTCTTTAAGTAGGCTTCATGCCTGGCACAGAGCCCAATGTGGGGCTTGAACTCACGACCCTGAGATCAAGACCTAAGCTGAGATCAAGGGTCAGATGCTTAACTAAGCCACCCAGGCACCCCTGTATCTTAATTTTTTTAATGTAAAAACCAGAAGAAAAAAATTTAGAATGAATAATTCAATTTAGGAGTATAGTCACACAGTGGAATACTATTCAGCAATGAACAGGAACAAACCGCTGCTAAAGGAAACATAAATGAATCTCAAAGTCATGCTGAGTGAAGGAAGCCAGACGTAAGGGTATGAACTGTATGATTTCATGTATATGAAGCTCAAGACAGGAGAAACGAATCTACCTGACAGAGGTCAGAATAGTGGGGACCCCTGGGATGCAGACACTGGGAGGAAGCAAGAGAGAGCCTCATGGAATTCTAGAAAAGTCCTTTATCTTGAGCTGTGTAATGGTTCCTCGGGTCTGTGTTCTCTGCTTAAGATGTGTGCCCTTGATGAGATGTTGATTATTCTTCAATTTAAAAAGAAAACATTTTTTAAAATTGTTTTTGCAAGTGACCCAGTGAGCGATTCAGCTGGTGTCCACACCCCACTAGTGCCCACTGACTTGGTCAGCTTGGCACAGGCCAGCTTCCCACCTGTGCCTGGCCCTATGATGCTCTTTAACTACCCTGGCCCAGGCAAAACAACCTTCAAAACTGGCCAGCAGCCCAGGATTTTAAACTGCTTCCTTGCCTGATCTGCGTCCCTTCATGAGCATCCAGGAAAGAAGTTATCGCTTCTCTTGCTAGGGGGAGGAGAGATTGGGGCACCTCTGCCCCATCCCCTGAACTCCAGGGGTAGATGGGGTCCTGGCCCGAGTTGGAGAGGCAAACCTCTGGCATTCCCTCTCCTAGACTCAGGCCCACCCCCATCAAGGTATATGTGAGCACCAGGACCTTCTCTGGGGGAAGTTTTGTTTCCTGGCTTGACCAAGACCCTCTCCCTGACTCCTCCTCCTCTTCCCCTGCAAAATGAGCTATATACCTACCTGGTAAGCTTAGGAGACAACGTGTAAGTGTCTGGAACAGTGTGAATGCCCCATGACCACAACTATGGCTCCGATGGTGGGATATGAGGAGGACAGATGTAGTCTCAGATGTCAGCACCTGGCACACAGCCTATGTGTTTACACTCAACACCCATGGCTCTCTCCTCCCACGTGGCCTGACCCTGACCCATGGGGTGGAAAGAGGACACTCAGAGTAGAAACCAGGCAACCTAGCCCCACCCACTTGGCTTTTCTGGGACCAAGGCAGGAGGTGAGAAGTGGGAGAGTCCTAGGCAGCTGGAATGCCTGCTCTGCTTGTATCTGCTGTGTGACTTGGAGGCAACCACATGCCCTCTCTGAGCATCCAGCAGCCTTCCTCCTCTATAAACCAGGAAGGAGGGAGTGGGGCTTCCTGGGACCACCTAAGCAGAGTGGAGCAAGCAAATCTTAGTAGGACAGTGCCCGGGGCCTTCCCCCCCACTCCCCATTTCTCCCTGTTCCTCAGGGGTCTACACAGATACTTTTTTTCTGGGGCAAGTCCCCTTACCCGAATAAATGCTACCCTTGGTGTCAGCTGCCTGATCAGCGGATAGGGCTTTTGGAGCTTTCAGAGCCCCTCCCTCCCTGAGCAAAGGCCCAGGCCCCCAGACCATCAAAGTCACACCCCAACACCCCCCATGCATTGTGCCCTTGCACGGGGCCTGGACCAAGAGGGAAGACCAAGCCTTTGGGCGTAAGAATCTTGGAGGAAAAGCCGGAGACAAGGCAAGCATTGTTTGGACTCAGCCTGGGAATCTGGAGTCCTTTATTGCTCTGGTAGGAAATAGCCTCGGGGTGCCTGGGTGGCGCAGTTGGTTAAGCGTCCGACTTCAGCCAGGTCACGATCTCACGGTCCCTGAGTTCGAGCCCCGCGTCGGGCTCTGGGCTGATGGCTCGGAGCCTGGAGCCTGTTTCCGATTCTGTGTCTCCCTCTCTCTCTGCCCCTCCCCCATTCATGCTCTGTCTCTCTCTGTCCCAAAAATAAATAAACGTTGAAAAAAAAAAATTAAAAAAAAAAAAAAAAAGGAAATAGCCTCCATTTTCCCATCTACAAAATGGAGTGAATAATCGTTAGCACCACCTACTTCAGAAGGTAGATGAACTTTGACAGAAAGTGGTAATGATGCCCCACATGTTTGACACACTCTGTATCAGGTAGTACCTTATCTGTACATGTGTGCAAAGGAGGCCCGGCAATCACAGACTCGCATTTGGGGGCAAGGGTCACCTGCAGTGGTGTTCTGAGGGAATTTCCTGAGACACCAGGTTTGGGCCTGGGACCCGTTCTCCCAGATTGGCCCTTTTCCACTCTCTTGATGTTGAACTTGGCATCCCCCTACGTGGTGGAACCTCTGTGGGGTGCTGGGGCTGCTGAGAGGAAAGTCAGTTTTCTGACAGGGCAGGAAGGCTTCTGGGAGGAGGTGACATCTGAAATTGAGTCTCAAAGGAGGAATAACAGGGAGAGAACATTCCTGATGATGCAGCAGGTGCAAAGGAAGGAAATGTGAAGAGCAAGGCATGGGGATTTGAGTCAAATGAGGTGAGGAATGGGCCTGGGGAGGGCCCAGGTCCTAAAGGGCCATGCAGGGATAAGTTTATCCTAAGGGCAGTGGGGAGCCACTGACAATTCTTGAGCAGTGACAGGGTCACTTTGGTTACTTGGTGCAGTTTAGAAAGGGTGAGCTTAGAGGTGTTTGAGTAGACACACGAAGGAGAGGCAAGGCTGCCTTGGGAAGAGAACAGGAGGCCACCTCTGCAGGAGTCTTCCGGCCCCCATCCACTGACCTGTGGCCATCCTACCCCCCGCATCAGCGTCTGCCATGGTGTTGTCAAGGGCCCGTAGGACACAATGCTGGTTACTCAGCTTGCTCAGTGCTTTATTGAACCAAGGCCCAAACAGATGACTCATCTGGGCCTTCAAGCACAGCCCCCCACACATCCTGAGATTCGGAATCCGGACGTGGCTCTGTCCTTGGCTTCGCTGCTTCTATAACATTTCATCTTGAATATTTCCAAACCTTAAAGTGTAAAGAGTTTGTCCACACAGACAGACACATATATATTCTTGCCGCAGGCTGTCATGCTCACTGAAATGCTTCAACTCAGCAGTTTGTGTGTGCAAGGCATTGGGCATCCATGGCTATCCATCCATCCATCCGTCATCCGTCCATTCGTCCATCTGTCCATCCACAACAAGACAGCAGCAAATTCTGACCAGTCAGGCCCCGGGGTTCACAGCAGTGAGGTCTGGGCTTCCAGGGGCTCAGGATGCAGGCCTTAGCCCTGGCCCAAGGGCCCCTGAAGAGCTAGGGTCAAGTGGCTAATTAATGTTCAGAGTCTCTAACCCCAGCTGGAGAGGGGAGCCTAATCCTCAGCCTGTGAATATCCTGAGATGGGCAACAAATCAGACAAATGAATCAAGCGTGCGGGTAACACTGAAACAGGAAAGAGTAAGAGGTTATGTTTGTGCTGGAGGTGTTCATGTGGAGGGACAGGAAAGAGAAAGAGAAAGAAAACACGGCAGACACACCCAGGAGTGCTAGAGAGGGCCCGGCCGCAGTGCCAGCTCCCCTCACAGGGAGGAATTCTGCCTTGGCCCATCCTGGGGGGCTGTGGCTTTCCTCTGGCCACATACAAACCTCTGGCCCTCTGGCCCTAGAGAAAAGGCGGGTCTTTTCTGGACATGGGAAGACAAAGGGTTAACTCAAACAAGGAAGGAAAAAAAGCAAAAAAGGTCCCTGCTGGACACAAAATACTTCCTTAGAGCTCGACATAATCCAATTTCACCAAATCAACAGGCTGGGCTCCTCCAGGGGCTGGGCTGGGGTGGGGGTGGGACAAGGGTCTGAAGTATGATTGAATGGAGACATGGGGACCAGGGCTGGGGGCAGACAGACAGGACACCCTCACTGCCCTTCCCCTGGATGGCACCTGGGGCCTCCAGCAGACCCTCAGCCCTGCAGGGCCCTAGGTGGCTGGCACCCAGGCCACGAGGAAGAGAAGGTAGGCAGGACTGGTGCTGGCCTTCACTGGTCCTGCAGGCGGCTACAGAGCTCCCGCCGGCTCCTCTCCCCAGCCCAGCTGCGTGTCTTGAGACGGAAGGTCTTCAGCTCGTCCTTAAAGGCCTCATGGTTCATGGGCCGGTAGTCCTGGGGCTCACAGAAGGTCTAGGGCAGGATGGGAGAGTCCATCAATACGGGGAATGGTTAACTCTGAGAGGAGACCTCCCTTCTCCTTGGGCAGAACCCATTCCCTACAGTCCAACCCTCCCACACCCCATGGTACCGGGTGCTGTGGGAAGAACTCCTTATAGCCGCCCTTGAGGATATACATCTCAGGATAGTAGAGGCTGGGATAGTCGTTGGCGGCTCTGTCACGCTCCCTGATGAAACGGCACCTGAGACCAGCAGGGGTGTAGGGGTCAGAGCTGGGCGTGCAGCGGGATATACCTCAGGGGACCTATTCTTTGCACCCACCCCTTTGTGGGCCATGGGGAGCCACAGAAGGCTTGAGTAAAGGAATGTCAGCCACAAGAACACTCTTAGATCATCTGGCTACTGGGTCCAGAAAAGGTTGGGGAGATGGAAGAAAGGAGGTAAATCAAGGGAGTTGTTTCTAGAAGATAGTTCACAATCTTTGTTAGAGATATCTGACCTGGACCAAGAAAGGGGAAACAGGAAGGAGAGAAGTAGACAAAATTGTAGAGATCTGTTCAGGAGGTCTGGACAAGACTTGGTGAGGATGAGAGGTGGGGAGAAGAAAGATCCGTCAAACCCTGGAAGGGTCAACATCACCGAGGTTTGGGACAGGGCCCTTGAAGGTTAAGGACACTTTTGGAGACTTACAACCAGATCTTGGGGGGGGGGGGGGGGGGTGGCAATGGATGGTGGGTGGACATGAGGCCAGATGGGAAGGATGGGGAGAGGGAAGTAGGAGGAGGGTCCCATGCAAAGGAAGGGAGGCTGAGGTCTGCTACACACTGCCAGGAGACCAGAGGCCCAGGTCTAGGAGGGGCTGGGGCTGGGCTCGGGCCTCCTGTGCATCAGATGGCTCCAGCATCCCAAAGCCTGGGCAGAGGTCAGGAGCAGACCCCCGCTGGCTGACTCACATGCGGGGACCGCGTTCAGATGAGAATTCACAGTGGAAAATGAGGATGATTCTCTTGTCCAGATTACAGGGTGTGATGGGGCTCTGTAGCAGGAAGGTCTCAGCATCCCGTTCCAGGGGCAAGTTCACAGCAGTCTGCCAGAGGAGCTGGAGGTCAGGCAGTATCCCTGGGCCTGGATGGCAGGTCCCTCCCTGTGCGGTTCCCAACTTTCAGACAGGTGACCCCACCTCTTACTGGGCAGAATCCTTCCCTAAGATAGGGTGCAGCCACCCCCCCACTGAGTCACTCTCCCCGCAGAGGAAGGACAGACCTGGTGGGTCTTCAGGGCCTGTCCTCATCAGCCCGCCTCACCTTAATGTGCCCGCCTTCATACTCGTAGGGGTACCTGCAGTCCACAATCACAAACCTCTCCACAATGTTGCTGAATTTGCCTGCCAACAGGGCTGCCATCTGTGGGTCACAGAGGTGGGTCCCAGCAGGTCAGGCTGACAGGTGGGAGCTGACCCCAACCCTCCCGCTGCCTTGGCCTTTTCCAGCCATAAAAGGTTAACAGGCAAACGTCCCAAGTGTGCCTGGAGAATGGCTCATCCCCACATACCGTTTCTGGTGAGATGTACTTGAGATCTTGGTGCTTCCCATCCACAGTCTGCAGAAGGAAGGCCTGAAGGGAAGAGGAGAGAGAGTTTGAGAAAGGGAGATGGGAGAAAGAGAGAGAGAGGAGAAAAAAAGGTGAAACTGGCAAGACCAGGAGTCAGGTAAGTATGGAGTTTCTTTTCTAAGCATAGAAGGCCACACCTGCTCTGACCTTCAAATTTAGCTCTGGTTCCGATAGCAACCAAGAGGTGCCTCTTGGGTTCTGACATCCAGGGAGCAACCCCTTTCCAAGGGGAAAGTGAAGAGAGCAGAAGAGATGAACTCCCTGCCTGCTGCCCCCACACTCTGCAAAGCGCCCGGATGAGGCCAGAGGAGGCTCCAAGCTAGATGTTAGTTTGGAAATGTTTTCCAAGGTTGGAACACAACTGATACCCCAGACAGATTTGAGGTAGAGTCAGGAGACCAAAGAGAGCCAGAGAGAGGAGTCTAGGTAAGAATAAAGGATAAGCTGCAAATGACAAAGCAGGGAGTGGGGGGAAGTGTGCTGGGAGGGGAGAGGAAGGTGCCAAAACACCTGCTGAGCTTGGGGGGTCCATACAGTAAGGGGTCAAGTCTGCGGAGGGTCCCCAGTGCTGGTACCTTGGAGTAATCCCCAATCAGTTCTCGGTGGTCACTGTCCAGGATAGTCTCAATCTCATCATGACACAAGGACTTTGAGCGGAGGACACGGGCTTTCTGTGGGGTGGATGGTGGCCAGGATCAGGGGTGGGGAGGCTGCCCCTCAGTGCCCCCATTCAGCTGGTACCTCTTTCCCTGCCCCCTCCCTCTGCCACAAACCCAGCCAAGAAGGGCTTGCGGGGTGGACTCGGACAGTGGCCGCCCAGCCCCACCCTAGGGGGTACCCACAGGTTCCTCGGCCTCCCGTTGCTCCTCTGGAGGGGTGACGCTCTTCCTCCGCTTGTTCTGTATGGGCAGGTCCCTGTCGTGGGGCCGCTCCAGCCTCTTGAGGATGGGTCGGATCACGCTGCAGGGCATGGACGGAGAACGGAAGAGCCGCTGGCACTTGCTGTATATGATGAGGTCCTGGGAGGGGTGGCAGGTAGGGGGTCAGAGTGCCCAGCCCCTGCCCCCTACTAACCCCACCTGGAGGGTAGGGCTCCACCCCTCCAAGTTCTGAGCGCCCCCCCCCCCCCAGAAACCCACCTGCTCTTGCTCCTTTTCTGAGGTCTTGACCAGTGGGGCGCTAATGAGGCTCTCCATGCCTGGGGGGACCACATTGTCATCCTGAGGCCAAATCAGCAAGGATATGGTTAACATGCAGGCAAAGGCCAAACCGCGTAGGCCCTAAGTCCTTCAGCATGGCCCTCCTCGGCCATGTCCACACAGGGTGGTCCCTTAGAACCAGGAAATTGCAGGGCCCCACTTGTTTGCACAGAATCGTGAGAAGCGTGGCCATGGTGGAGTGCCAGGCTTCCCTCTGCCCTGCAGGGCCCTCCCTCAGTGCATCACCAGTGCCAGTCGCCTGCTAGTCTCTGGTAGGCCAGAGGTCAGGCTGTGACTCCATTAGCTCCAATTCCTCTTCTGTCATTGGAATGATGGCGTAGTCTCCTTGCAGGAGGTCAGTGCTTTCCTCTTTGGGGAGATCCTGGGGAAAGACTGGTTACCTTTAAGTCACTCTCCAGGATGTCCACAAATCCATCATCTTCCTCAGAGGACCCCTGGGTGGCAGTCAGGGGGAAGCGGGATCGGGCTGGGGGACTCCACTCCTCTATTTCCATCTTCCGCTCAGGGGTGAGACACTGTGCAGGGGACAGACACAAGCTGCTCAGGGTGGGGACCCCGGGCAGCCCCCAACCCCATCCTTCTGAGAAAAGGTTCCCACTGCCTCAGGGTTCAGGATCACCCTCCACCTTCCCCCAGGCTGCCTTCAGGGGTGCCAACCCTACATGCAAGCCCACCCTGCATGGTCTGGCTCTCTTGACGTACCATCAGATCGGGGGCTGAGCTTGGTCTCTGGGCAAAGGCTTCTCTTCGGTCAGCCCACTCTTCCAAAGCATGGGCATGGCTGGGATGTGGGGGTTTCCATGGCATCTTGAAAACAAATCCATCCTGTGGGCAAGATGGGGGGGGGTGTCATCAAATGCCAGAGAACCACCCCAGCACACCCCCTTCTCTCCCTGAAGTGCTCCCACTCCAGCCTTCAGGACGCGCACATTCTCTTTGTCCTCCCCAGAGCTGCGGGCAGCTCGGCCACACGCCTCTCTCTTCCTCCAGCTGCCAGGTGCTTGGGAGTTGGTGATGTTCCGTAGCACAGGGCTGTGGCCCAGAAGCCTCACCTAGAGAGCCAGGTAGGGCAGCAGGTACTGAAGGCTGCATTCCTCTGGCATCAGCCCTGGCCCTACCTTCTCCCATCCCTCCTTCGAATCCCCCAGCTTGCCCATCCACCTCCAAAACCCCATCTCCCACAGCCAGACCAGGGACGCCAGACCACTTCAAGTCCACCCTCTGGGAGGCGACCCTGGATCCCTCCTGCCCCTCCTCAAGCCTGGGCAATGCCTGGGCCTCCAGCGTCAGGCCTCAGAGGGCACTCACCGGTAAGGACTGGAAGCGTCGAATGGCAAACTGCTCGCTGCAGAAGGAAACAGGGATGCGTCAGGGCTGAAGAGGAGAGGGCTGTGCAGGAGAGCAGGCAGGATGCCCCTCCACTGCAGAGCCCTATGCATCCCTGTGGGAGGGAATGGGACAGCACCCTCCCCATGCCTACTCCACCCAACGCAGGGGGGTGGGGGGGTGGAGGGGAGGGGAGCATGGACAGAGCCTGTGGTAGGTAGACTACCAAGACTACCAGAGCCTGCCTGAGGAAGGCTGTAGCACTTACTTTCGGATGACCCGGCTGGCTGCTTGGATGGCCTGTTCAAACCTAAGAGAGAGAAACGTCCTGTGCAGCCCACCTCCTCCTATAGCACATTGCCCACCCCCAGCATCAGGTCCCCAGTCCACAAGGCCTAGAGGCCAGGACTCAGGCCAGTAGACAGTGGAGGGAAGAATGCAGGGAGGGGGTCCAGGTACTGGGGAGGGGGGAGAGGAGAAGCAGCCTGGGATTTTGAAGGCTGCCCTGAATGGAAGAGGGCCCAGAGAATGGCAGCAATAGAGACAGCTGGGGCAGGTCACAGGGTTGCTGAGGCGCTACCAAGGCAACGGTCTCGCCAGCCTGCCCACAGGCCTTCCACCTGTATGCAAATCACCTCAGCAGGGCCATATGGTGGCCAGGAAAGGCATCCATCCATCCCATGATGACAGACTGTGGCCAACAATGTGGGTATCTCCAGGGCCTGGATGCCTTCCCTCCCCTTGTGTGGGGCGCTCCTGGCTCCCCCCAGGACAGGGGCCTAGTTTAGTGTGCCCCTGGATCAGCCACAGTGTGCCATGCCAGACCCCCTGGTGACAAATGTTCAGGGTCACATCCTCTCCTCCCTCCTATGGAATTTTCCAGGACCCAGCCTCTGTCCCACCCCCTTCTCCTGCCTTAGAAGAGGCCAGCAGGCAAAGAATTTCAACAGATGTTCCTTTTGAGGCTGGGGCACAAGCTTCTGTAGATAGGCCCCACCCCCTAGCTATGTTACCAGAGACCACCTGCCACGCAAGGCTTTTGTGCGTCTATGTGAATGCAGGCACACACACACACACACACACATGCTTCTTTCTGAGAAACTGTAACCGACACAGCAGGTGCAGAGGTGGGGGGGCCCACTAAGGGCTAGCGTCAGGGGGATGACTCCTAGGGGTGGGGAGTGGTTGTGCCCAGACAACCTGGCATCAGGAATGACCACGTTGCATTGGCTTCATTTACAATCTGCACCTGGGCCTCAGGAGTAAAGCAGGGACAGCTCTGTGTTGTCACCAAAAACGACCTGCAGTCCCCCCACCCCCACCCATTTCTCTCCCCGCTTCCTGTTTGTGAACAAACCCTGTAGCCCAGCCCAGTCTGATCAAAGGCAGTGGGAGGAAAGATAGGCACTGCTCTGACCCCAAAGCCATAGTCCCTCAGCCCAGTCTGGGATGCCCAGCTGTCCCCACTAAGGCCTGGCAGCTGCTCTCCCTGCTGGGGCTCTAACAGCTGGATGGGAACAGCTGTGGTCTGGAAGATACCACTCATGCCCCACAACCAAGGGGAAGGGATCTGTCCTCAGCAGAACTCTCTCTCCATGCTCTCTCTAATAAAGTGCCTGGTCCAGAGGTTGCCTATAGGATGGCCAAGGGCTGGACCAACCTGCCCCAACTGTTTTGTTTGGCCTATAGCAAATTCAAAGTTTTGAATCAATTGGACCATATTTTAAAACTGTTATATTTCACAGAAAAAAAAAACAAATAAACATCTGTATAGGCAAAAGAAAAACAGGGCACACACCAGGCCTGTATTCCCACAAGCCAAGGGCTGGCTGAAGTATCCACTGCTCCAGAAGCCACTATCCTCACTACCTGGTCCTGAGACCACAGTTGGCTGCTCCTATAGGAGCAGACCCTTTTCTGAGACAGGAAGCAAAGTCTCAGGACTTGGGAAGGTCAATTAGTACCAGGTATATGGGGATAAGAGGGGTCTGGGCATTCTCCCAGGCTTCCCCAGTGGGTTTATGATGAAACTGGGATTCCCAAAGGCAGGTTCCAACTCCTTGGTAGTGGGGATCTTTTCACTTTTTTTTTTTTTTTTTGAGAGAGAGAGAGAGAGAGAGAGAGAGAGAGAATATCTTAAGCAGGCTCCAAGCTCAGCATGGAGCCTGACAAAGGGCTCAATCCCACGACCCTGGGATCATGACCTGAGCCAAAATCAAGAGTCGGATGCTCAACCCACTGAGCCACTCAGGTACCCCAGTGGAGATCCCTTTTCTGTACTTACGTCTGCTCTGCCATCTGGGGGTCCATGGGGCTGGGAGAATCCATGCAAAGACCTGAGGGGACAGAGCATCTTGGTTTGAAAGTAGTGCCCATCTTCTGCACTTTCCCCCACCATGTCCCAACCCTATTCAAGAAAGAAAAAACCTGTTTCTATTTTAGATCTTGACACATTAAAAAAAAAAAAAAAATGTAACAGGGCAGAGAGAGGGAGAGAGACAGAATCCCAAGCAGGCTGTGTGCTGTCAGCATTGAGAACTTGGAGATCATGACGTGAGCTGAAATCAAGAGTCTGAAGCTTAACCAGCTGAGCCACTAGGTGCCCCTCCTTTGTATGGGTTTTTATTTTTTTTTTCAACATTTATTTATTTTTGTGACAGAGAGAGACAGAGCACGAACGGGGGAGGGGCAGAGAGAGAGGGAGACACAGAATTGGAAACAGGCTCCAGGCTCCGAGCCATCAGCCCAGAGCCCAACGCGGGGCTCGAACCCACGGAGCGCGAGATCGTGACCTGGCTGAAGTCGGACGCTTAACCGACTGCGCCACCCAGGCGCCCCTGTATGGGTTTTTAAACCAAAATTTTGCTAAGCATTTTTCTTAAACTGGCTTAAAGTAATTTGTTCTAGAAGAGATGACAGCTTTTGAAAGAAAAGGTTATAGCTGAAGGCAAGCGAATGTTATAAAATGACCAAGCTTCAGCCCTAATGCCTCCCAGGTGGGGCTGTGGTTCAGGGACTTTGGCGCCTGGTTTTAAATAGGTAAGATCTCCTCTCCCCAAGTGGGCCCCGCCCTACAGCCCGCTCAGCCAGTCTGGGCTGGGTGTGGTAAGCCCCACCAGAAGTGGGCAGGTGGAGGCTCCCAGTTGTGGGGAAAATGTTAGTGTGATTGGCAGGGAAGTGGGGAGACTCAGGCAGCCCCCCAAGTCCCCCGGGGCCCTTGAGACTCACCTGCATCAGAAGATTCAGAGGACTCAGACGACAGGGAAGATTCAGATGCTCGTCTCCGGGACAGGGATAGGCGGGTGAGCAGGCCGCCTACCTGACTCTTTGGGGTCTCACTGGGAAGGCAACAGGGACCCAGGGAAGGAGAAATGTAAACATGGGGCTCAAGAGCTGGCTGGCCCATGTTCCCACTGGCCACACCTCTGAAGGGCCCACCACTGCCCCAGAGAGGTGATGGCACTGAGGGCTTACCCTCTTCTCTGGGCCTTCTGCAGAAGCCCTAAGTGTCTTTTCTTTGTTGATTAAGAAAGAGGTGAGCCCAGAGCAAGAGCAAGAAGCTGGGCTGGAGGCCACTCTGGGGGATGGCAGGGCAGGAAAGGAGCCCTGGGGGGCCTTCATCGGAACTCTTCAGACCCCTACCCATCCACAAGCCTTTCTGGAACTAGGACCAATACTTTAGTCACTATTGCTGCTGAGGGCAACCCAGCCTGGACACTGCAGGCCTGTTCAGGAAGCAGGACCAGTGTTTAACCCCTTAACCCTGGGAAAGGACTAGGGGTGGAGGGAGCAGGGGCATGGACATGGGAGAACCAGTCTGTTCTGCCACCCTCAAGTTCCCACTCCAAGCTCAGAATCCCCTGCCTGGGGCAAAATAGTGGTGATTAGGGCAGAGATTAGGGGGGCAGCGGGGGAGGGGGGGGAGCCGGGAAGTGGGACAGTGGTCTCCAGAGGCTTGTGCTGCCAAGAGCAAGTCACCTGGAGGGTGTGAGCAGCACAGACCTGGCCCCATTGCCCTAGTCCCGGGTCCCTGAAGCAGGCTCTTACCAAGGACACCTCCCCACTCAGCCTCTCGATTCGACTCCCACGCCGGGGACCAACACCCTAGTGCGGGCCTCTCACCCCACACCCCGCGTCGGTGGGGCGCCCTACCTGCCCAGCCCGGCGAGGTTGTGCATGGTCTGGGTGAGGGTGGTGACCGGCGAGGAAGCGGCCGCGCGCTCCGGGGACCCCACGAGGCCATGAGCTCCCAGCCGGAGGCCCCGGAGGTGGCTGGGACGCTCGGCGCCACCGCGCACGCCGGCCGGACTGAGAGCCACGCCCGGCGCGGGCTCGGGCTGGGGCAGCTCCATCGCGGCGTGGCCCGCGGAAGGCTGGCCGGAGGGCCGGGCGCAGGGCGACGCCGGGCACAGCTGGCCGGGGCGAGGTGGGGAGCGGGCGCGGGGTGGAGGGGGGGAGGGAGGGAGGAAGAGCCACGGGGCCGGAGCGAGGGAGGAGAGGGAAGCGGGGAGGGTGGGGCGGGGTGGAGGGACGCAGGGACCAGCCACCAGTCCGGGAAACCTCTAAGCAGCAGCTGCCACCTCCACCTCCTTATATATTCGAAAAATAACAGCAGCCGCGCCGCCGGACGCCACCAATGGGGGCTCTGGTTAGAGGAGGGCGGGGCTGAGGGCGGGGCCCGCGGGGTGAAAGGCGCGGAGGCTCGCCCGGCCCCGCCGAGTTCCAGACTTTGGTTGGGGCTGAGGGACTGGAGTTTCTCCTGAGCCCCCACGCGCCACCCCTCGCCCCTCCAGCCAGGACTCGAGGATCTTGGCTTCCCAAATTCTGCTTCTCGGGATGTGGTTTGGAGTTACACACCCCCGGCCGAGAGGGTCTCAGAGGAACCAACACCCGCTAGGGTGGCCTCAGAGAGGACCCCCCCACACACCCCGAGATTTAACATCACCTACACTCACCAGTAGGCACCGTGAGAAGGCTCCACTCCAGGAGTTTGCCAGACAAGGCTACGAGGTGCGGTCTGGGTTTGCCACTCTATAGACCCGGACGTTGAAGCGTGGAGAAGTTCATTAACTCGTTCAAGGTCACACCGGGCAAGTGGTGGAGCAGAAATTCACCCCAGGCGCTCCTGCAGCCTCCCTGCGCTCGCGACTAACAGCGCGGAGCGTCCCTAAAGCAAAATCATCGAACGGAGCCTCCCCCCTTCCCCCGCCCCTCGCACACGAGGTACACCAGAGGTGGGGGGCTACGATACACGTGACCCCGAGGGGTCTAATTTTCTCCAGCAACCCTTGAGGAGGCTCTAATGCCTGACCTAGCCATAGGTTTTAGCGGTTGGGGCCAAAGAAGGTGTCTACGACCTCAGAACCCAATTAATGGAAGTTTCTCACACCCACCGACGGTTTGGCTAAGGTGATGTCAATGGCATCACATTGTTTAATTTGTGTCTTTGATGACGAGGGAAACTGAATTTATCACTAGTTTAAACTGAGCACCTTCGAACTAATCGCTTTCCACCAATCCTGCTTTCCTGGAATGAGACCGGAAGGCTGCACCCAAAAGTGAATGGGTGGTAAGCTGCTTTTCCATCCCATCTCCCCAGCAAGGAGTTGGCCTCTGGCGGGGTGGAGCACAGCTGGGAAAGCAGGAGCTGAGGCTTTGTGCCTCTTGCGTAGTCCCATCCCTCCTGCCAAGGTGCAGTGGGTGGGAGTGGCAGAAGGGAGGGCCTGGCGGTAGGAGGTTGGGTGGCTAGGGGACTTGCGGAAGAAGGGGATGCAAAGACCCCCAGTCCTACCTGAGAGTGGTGAGGAGGAGGGTGGGGTTCATGACTTTTCCTTTTCCCAACATTTTGCCCAGCTTCTGTGATGTGTCAGGCGCTATACTTAGTGCTGGACAGGGCTGAGGTTTCAGGTTCATCCACCCTGGATCAAGGGTCCAGCTCCCAATGTCTAGCCACTATTCACAGTCCAGGCTGTGGCTGTCCCCAGGATGGGGGACTGGGGGAGGAGACAGTCTGTGAGGCCTCCCACTTCAAAGACCAGAAATAAAACTGAAGGGTTGCGTTTTCAAAATCAACCCAGCTGGTGTTATCCCCCCCCCCCCAACACACACACACACACACACACACGAATGTGCTTACATGCTTGTACAGGGTGTGGGGAAGGTGTATCTGTGTGTGGTCAACAAAAGGTGGGGGAGTGTGACACTCTTGAATCCTTTGAAATCTCACAGTCAGAGGTCACCTCTGGGCCAGTGAGGAGAGCCCAAGACCACAGAGGGGTCATTCCAGAGCATTCCTCCCATCAGCTCTGTGTATCTTCCCACATCTCCTTTTGCCAGTTAGATCACAGATTACATGCCCAATTAAAAAAAAAAAAAGAGTCAATAAAAATAAGCTAAAATAGATATTTGCAATCATTTTGTAGGAGAAACAACTCCCCACATCCAGCCAGGTCCTGGTTACAAGGACAATTCTGGGCTTCAGAAAGCTCCACTTCCCATGAAAGGAACACCGTGCCTCTAAACTGTACACATCAAGCTGTGGGCTCACTTAAGGGGGTCTGGTGTGACCCCAGTACCTTGGCAGAAAAGAAGGAAAAATTATCACGTTTGCAAAATCCTTCTGCTTCTAAGCCTGTTCCCACACGGCACTTTTTTTTAATTTATTTTTTAAATTTATTTATTTATTTTATTTTTTTCCAATATATGAAATTTACTGTCAAATTAGTTTCCATACAACACCCAGTGCTCATCCCAAAAGGTGCCCTCCTCAATACCCATCACCCACCCTCCCCTCCCTCCCACCCCCATCAACCCTCAGTTTGTTCTCAGTTTTTTTTTTAATTTTTTTTTAACATTTATTCATTTTTGAGACAGAGAGAGACAGAGCATGAACGGGGGAAGGTCAGAGAGAGAGGGAGACACAGAATCCGAAACAGGCTCCAGGCTCTGAGCTGTCAGCACAGAGCCCGACGCGGGGCTCAAACTCACAGACTGCGAGATCATGACCTGAGCCGAAGTCGGATGTCCAAACGACTGAGCCACCCAGGAGCCCCTGTTCTCAGTTTTTAAGAGTCTCTTATGCTTTGGCTCTCTCCCACTCTAACCTCTTTTTTTTTTTTTTTTCCTTCCCCTCCCCCATGGGTTTCTGTTAAGTTTCTCAGGATCCACATAAGAGTGAAAACATATGGTATCTGTCTTTCTCTGTGTGGCTTATTTCACTTAGCATCACACTCTCCAGTTCCATCCATGTTGCTACAAAGGGCCATATTTCATTCTTTCTCATTGCCACATAGTACTCCATCCACACGGCATCTTTATGGGATTCATTTTTCTAATGCCTTTTCTGTCATGGCTTGTGACATGTTAAATGGTTTTTTTTTAAATTGGAACATGTAGGGGCGCCTGGGTGGCGCAGTCGGTTAAGCGTCCGACTTCAGCCAGGTCACGATCTCGCGGTCCGTGAGTTCGAGCCCCGCGTCAGGCTCTGGGCTGATGGCTCAGAGCCTGGAGCCTGTTTCCGATTCTGTGTCTCCCTCTCTCTCTGCCCCTCCCCCGTTCATGCTCTGCCTCTCTCTGTCCCAAAAATAAATAAACGTTGAAAAAAAAATAAATTAATTAATTAAAAAAAATAAAATTGGAACATGTTACTGGGGTGCCTGGGTGGCTCAGTCAGTTGAGTGTCGGGCTCTTGATTTTGGCTCAGGCATGATCTCACCATTTGTGGGTTCAAGCCTCGTGTAGGGCTACATGCTAACAGCACAAAGCCTGCTTCGGATTCTCTCTCCCTTTGCCCCTCCCCTCCTCGTGAGCTCCCTCTCTCTCTTTCTCTCTCTCTCTCTCTCTCTCTCTCTCAAAAACAAATAAACTTAAAAAAAATTGGTTCATGGTACCAAAAATTTGAACAAGGGAGAAAATTCAAATGGTACAAAACAGCAGTGAAAAGTCAATCTTCCATCCCACACAAACATTCAGAACAGATGCAGTCACTATCATAAACTTGTTGCATATTCTGGAGATAGTCTATGACAGTCCTAGGCAATAGAAACATAATGGCAGGCACAAATATGAGCCATATACATAATTTAAAATCTTCTAGTAGCCACATTAAAAAATATAAAAGAAACAGTTGAAATTTTAATATTTTATTTAATCTAATATATTCAAAATGTTATCATTTGAACACATTATCAATATAATAATTGTTAATTAGATATTTTATTTGAAAGTTTATTTATTTATTTTGAGAGAGAGAGAGAGCACATGAGCGGAGGAGGATTGAGAGAGAGAGAGAGAGAAAACCCCAAGCTGGCTTCCAGCAGGTAACCCCAATGCGGGGCTTGAACCCACGCACGAGCTGTGAGATTAGGTGCCCCTAATTAGATATTTTAGATACTTTTTTTTGGTACCAAGTCTCAAAGTCCAATGTGCATCTTACACTCACAGCCCATCTCAGCTTGTACTCAGCACATTTCCAGTGCTCAATAATCACATGCTATTAGTGGCTACCATAGTGGGCAGTGTAGGTCTATATATGTACAAGCATATGTCCATATTTTTACAGATATAACAAACAGTATGTGAAACATTATTTTACCCCTTGCTTTCTTTTACTTGGAGGTGGATCCATATGAGTACCATAAAGGCATATATTTACTCAATTCCCTAATGCTGAACATTCAGGTTATTCATTTTTACATTGATGTGGCAGGCATACACAGAATGAATTCCTAAAAAGGAACTATTGCAAGATATGAGCTTTATTTATTGAAATCTCCTTTTCCCTTTCCCGAATGTCACTTCCTCAAGCTGACTGAGCTGAAGAACAGGGACCAAGTCATTTGCCTCTTCTCTCATCTCCAGGCACCTCGTATGGGCCCACGGCCAAGGTTGGCCTCTGACCCCATATCCCACCTCTATGGATTTCTCTTAAAGAGATGATAAAAGTACACACAGATGTTTGTTCATTGAGTCATCGTTAGTAACAATGAAATGCAGAGAGCAAGCTGGGTGTTCTTACAGGGGAGCGGCTAATGAGGTGACTCCTCTATACTGTGTAATACCTGCAGCTTTTAAAGAGAATGGGCATGTGGGCAGGTAGGGATGCTTGGCATCCAGCAGGGGCCCAATAAGTAATTGTTGATATTTGAGTGATTACATAATGGGCTCTCAGAAGATGGTCTTTTCAAGAGAGGGTTCCTAGCGTAAAAGAAAGTTGAAACTCACTGATGAAAATAATTATTGACGTGAAAAGATGTTCACAATATGGGCTACAAAATATTATGCCAACTATGGTCCCACTAAAAACAATATGCACAGAAAAGTATCCCACAAGAATATTCTCTGAATAGTGGAATTAAATGTTTGTACCCTCAACATCTTCTGTATTTTAAAATATTTTCCAAAGAACAGGTACCATTTTCAAGTTAATTCAAAGACCTGAATCTGGTACTCAATCCGGTAGTTCCCCAGACAATTAAACATAAGAGTTACCTGGGGCGCCTGGGTGGCTCAGTCGGTTAAACGTCCAACTTCGGCTCAGGTCATGATCTCACGGTCCATGAGTTCGAGCCCCGCGTCGGGCTCTGTGCTGACAGCTCAGAGCCTGGAGCCCGTTTCAGATTCTGTGTCTCCCTCTCTCTCTGACCCTCCCCTGTTCATGCTCTGTCTCTCTCTGTCTCAAAAATAAATAAATGTTAAAAAAAAATTAAAAAAAAAAAAACATAAGAGTTACCATATGACCCAGCAACTCCACTCCCAGCTATATACCCAAGAAAAATGAAAACATGTTCACACAAAAGCTTGCAAACAAATGCTTACAGCAGCATTATTCGTAACTGCCAAAACGGAAATAATCCAAATGTCCATCAAATGATAAATGGATAAAAATGCCTTATATCCATACAATAGAATATTATTCAGCGGTAAGAAAAGAATAAAGCACTAACAGATAGTTCATCATGGATGAATCTTGAAAATATGACTCTAAGTGAAAGAAGCCAGTCATAAAAGACATGTGTTATTGATTCCATTCATATGAGGTATCCAGGCAGGGGTTTCTTTCTAAGGTGATGAAAATGTTCTAAAACTGACTGTGGTGATAGTTGCATGTATCTATGAATTGTATATGCTAAATGAGTGAATTGTATGATACGTGAAATATATCTCAATAAAGCTGTTAAAATGAAAGGATGGGGGGAGCACCTGGGTGGCTCGGTCAGTTAAGAGTCTGACTCTTGATTTCAGCTCAGGCCATGATCTCACGGTTTGTGAGTTCGAGCCCTGAGTCAGGCTCTGCACTGACAGCAAAGTGTGCTGTCAGTGCAGAGCCTGCTTGGGATTCTCTCTCTCCCTGTTTCTCTGCTCCTCCCCTGCTCTCTCTCTCTCTCTCTCTCTCAAAATAAATAAATAAACTTCAAAAAATGAAAGGATGGGGCCACCTGGGTGGTTCAGTTAGTTAAGTGTCCGACTCTTGATTTTGGCTCAGGTGATGATCTCTCATTTCATGAGTTCAAGCCCCACGTTGGGCTCTGTGCTGACAGTGTGTAGCCTGCTTGGGATTCTCTCTCTCCCTCTCTCTCTGTCCCTCCCCTGCTCTCACATGCTCTTCCTCACTCTCTCTCAAAATTAAAAAAAAAAAAAAAGAAAGTGTGAGTAGAATTATGGAAGATTAGGGGAGAAATGTATTTATCTTGGGACTCTTGGCTCTAGAAACTCTAGAGATGTCCTCAAATATCTAGACAATCCTAGTAACTGTATCTACCTGTATCAATAGGCCCACATTGTCTTCACCTTCCAGGCCCATCCTTGGTTCCCACAAAAAAATACCAGTATGGCCACTTCCAGGACAAAAAAGAAGTCACACACTTGTGTTGACAGCACAGCCATTTCCAGGTATCTGGTCTACCTGCTGCCTGTAGCAGGGCATAGGGCCCATTTCCACTCCCTCTCAGCTGAGCAATTCCTACGTCAATCCATCTGGAGCCCTGGGATCCCCCCAACTCCCTCTGTAAGCCCCATCTTTCCAATTCCCCACCTTAGAGAAGTCTACAGTCCACCTTCTCTTGTCTTGGCCTAGGCTGTCCAAAGCTACCCACTAGGCCTAATACCCATTCTACCTACCTAATCATTATTCCTCATGCCCCTCAGCAATCTTTCCATTCTCCTTTTAATTTTAAAGGTCCTGTTGTACTTGCTTATGGGAAAATTCAGCGAAATAGGAAAAAAAAAAAAAAGCCCACCCATTGTCCATTCACCCAAACACACATTGATTACAAGCAAGCCAAGATGGGTGAAGAGGCAGCAGGGACATATGTGTACATTGATGAAACCACCAAAATGTAGACACGGTTTCCTGAAAATGTGTGGCAAGGAGTCTCGGACACGTAGCCTTACACTCACCTTTGCACAGGGACCATATACCCATTATGGCCCAAGCACTCATCTGGCCTCTGTAGGGAAAAATCTCCCATGTTCTTCTAGACCTTGTGATTAGAAGAATATTTTTTATGTCTCAGGAGTGGAAAAGGCCTACGGTAAGACACAAAACCCAGAAACAATAAAGGAAAAAATTGACACAGCTGCTTACTTAAAGGTTACAAACTTCTCATATTTAAGATTCCCTAGACTAAGTTAGAGGATAAGTAGCAGACTGGAAGAAAATATTTGCAATATACTTAACAAAGATTTTGTGCTCAGAGCATATGAAGAGTTCCTGTAAGTCCACAAAAAGACAAATACAAGAGAAACATGGACAAAAAGTATGACTAGAAAATTCACATTCAAATGGCATTCAAAGAAATATACACGGTAACACAGCAGTGAGTTACACTTTCTTCCCTTGGCCTCCAGAACACCATACAGGCCTGGTGTTTCTCCAACCTTTTCAGCTGTTTTTCATGAATTTCTTGTTAGTCCTTTCTTGAACCCTTAACCTTGGAGAGCCCAGGGCACTGTCCTTGGTCCTCTTCTTTGTACACATCCACTTGTTTGTAGCCTCATCCAGATCATCCCAGGTCCTTAGCCCATCCCCCTGGGTCACAGCCTTCCTCTTTGACTACACACCTCAAGCTACTCTAAGAGATTTTTTTTTTTAAACTACTGCAAAGCATTCATTGTTTTAAGAATATGTCATTTTTATTTGTTTGGTGCAGGAGGAGGTTTCAGGGATTCATGTGTATGTATGCTTTTATATATATAAACGACATTATTTCTGTAGCTGAAAACACATTTATGCCTGTATGCATGGAAAAGTCCAGAAGGTGACACACGGAGATGTTATCAGTGTTCATCTATGGATTTGGGGATTACTAGCAAATAGATTTAAAATTGTAATGCTGCTTGTAAAAATAATCTAAATGGGTAACCATAGGCTACACAGATTAGTGTTCACCCATAATTGGAACAATATACAACTATTAAAAAGCATGTTGGCAATACTTCATCAAGTGGCAAAATTCTCATCACTTGATGCCAGGTGAAACAGCAGGAGATGCCAGTTATACAGTGTATACATCTGATGCCAGTTTTATGCAATAAATTTTTAAAAAGAAAACTGCATGAACCTAGAGAAAAGACTGGAAGGAAACGTACCAAAATGTTACCTGCGCATTTCTCCAGGTGTTGGGGTGAAAGATGATTTTTAGTTTCCTGTATTTTTCAGATTCCGCAGATTTTGCTGTCACAAAACAAAAACCACAAAACACAGTTGTTACACTCTTTATAAACAGCAGGTCGGTGCCCACTGGGCGCAGAGGCCGGGCACTGCGCCCCTGCCCGCGCGTTCGCCCGCGGGTCTCCGGACGCCCCAGCGCTGGCGGGTCCAGCAGGCCGCAGCGCCCCCCCGCGGTCGGTCCGGGGCGGCGGGGAGGGGGGTGGGCGCGGAGGGCGGGGAGGCGGCGCCGGG